>NW_025765215.1:0-227482 GCF_003918875.1 Haliotis rubra | reverse complement strand
AATCATATTGATATTTGGTTGTATTTATCAAGTATTTCAGATGAATATCATTCATCTGAAACGTTCTTATTATGTTTAGTATTCACAAAATATGCTGGATCTAGAGTATGGTCTCATTCTGGATTATTGTTTATCACATGACCCTAATTCCTAGCTTTTAATTGGCTAATTTCAAATTCCCATAATTCCCAAGCACCAATATGAGCACCCAGTAGAAACACTTTAGCACAGCACACCACCCAGGCAACAAGGCAACAAGGTCTACTAAACAGCATCAAACAGGTCACATATGTATCAGCACAACACGGTCTAATCAATAAGGCTCTATTCCACAAATGGTATGATATATAGTATCTGAATAAACCGCACCTCACACCCCTACAGCAGTCATGTGATCCTTTGACATTACTTGGCGTTTAACCAGCTGTAACATTATCTCCCTTGGTGTCACAACCAACGTTGTGCATATAGTTTCATGCTATTAATATTTCCTTTAACAGTTTATAATGTGGTATAATTCACATGTGTAAATGTTAGACTACAGAATTAATTGTGGTAAGCTAATTGTGATACCTATGCAAAACATTATGCAATGTAGTACATGTTTCTAAGAATTTTTATGTGTGTTTCAGGGCTTGAAGTGCATGATATATAGTATCTGAATAAACCGCACCTCACCCTACAGCGAGTCATGTGATCCTTTGACATTACTTGGCGTTTAACCAGCTGTAACACTTGTGACAAAGCTCAGGCGTTGTGACTACACACCTGTTCCAAGGACACGTGAAGATATTCCTCACGTTTTCTAGACTCAGCTTGTCCAGTCCATCAGGCTGAAGAACTCCCTGGTTGTGCGGAGTATTCAGGTTGTGACCAAAAATACAGCTATTGCTTCTGCAGACGTCAGAGAGAAGAAAATACTTGCAAATATGTAAATCTCCACAGTTTTCACCACTGGAGCACGTCCCTCTATTCATAACATGTTTCTTACAAACTGCAATGCTAATTTCAATTCTAGCAGAAGTGGATGATAGGCTTTCGCCCTCTGATACTACCACTACACTTTGAACATTT
The DNA here is from genome assembly GCF_003918875.1 of Haliotis rubra. Lineage (NCBI taxonomy): Eukaryota > Metazoa > Mollusca > Gastropoda > Lepetellida > Haliotidae > Haliotis > Haliotis rubra. The sequence continues at coordinate 226,408 of NW_025765215.1, read as the reverse complement.
TCCAGCTTCCTTTTTGGTTGAGTAGCATCATCCAAACTTCTACTCTTCATCTTCTTCAGGGACTGAAAGATTGTCAGCAATGATAATTCACATCGTCTTTGGGCAGATAAAATCTTCAACACATTTATTTCCAAGTCGTCTTCAGTGTCCATCTTGTAAGATAGTTGTTTAGCTGAAAAGAAATCAGCTGATAGAAACGTTATGCAATATCGATGCAGGTTATCTATACTGCGTAATGAATGTATATTTGTCAAACCATCTGGTATCTTTTCAATCATTTTCACTAGTATTTCCCAAGTTGAATTCCGATGTTAACAATATATATTTACACCACGGTTATGATTATTTCACCTCATTCAAATTCAAGGCAACATCTAATTGATGCGTCTGTGTCGAGCAATGGTGGAGAACATCTGTGAACAAGGTGACACACAAGAACCAAAATAGAAAATATCCCTCCGGAATATCTGCCCTTTTTCTGTGTTCATTGGATGGAGGGGCTGCCACTTCCCTATCCTTAGGCCCGCCAGGAGAGGACTACTTTTGGTTTCCATTGTGTTTTGCATTGGTATTGTTTTGCATTTATTTTGTAATTGTCTCTATTTTGGTTGCCGAAACTCACCTACTGCCTTGCAGATTTTAAAGGCTCCTTTTAACCGAACAATAGCTGAGCGCCATATCTCCGACACCAGCGGTACGAAAATGGCGAGACCCGAAAAACAATCAACGGAATGGGTTACGCGTTTACCTAAAGCCATTCATAGCTGCAAATCAATCAAGAAATCACTAAATTTCAGATTGACAAAATAACGGTTGACGCCATTAAAATGAAATTGGTGATCTGCCGAATCATCTGCAAAATCGACTATTAAAAGAGAAGAAACTGTCTGACCGGGTAGTCATAAGGTATGCATAACAGACCAGTGAACTTGAAGGAGGGGATGCGCGTTGCGCTACATGATTCGGTGTAGTCCATCAAAACGTAAAGTATCGATTGGGCTGATATCAAAGAAGGTCAGTCCTATTTGTATTAATTCTGAAGGATGGACCAGGTCGAGGATTCGTGAGAGGAGGAATTACTAATCATACCTCACCACACGGTGGGTACTTCCATTGAAGAAATAGGCAAAATGTGGGGACATCGAGATGATGGTCGACGCTGTCGGGCACCCATCTCTTAATCTATCGTTTGGGCATTATTTACGCTAAGTAATGCCATAGGAGGAAAGTGATGGAACATTGTTTGATGTCCGTGGCTCTTTTCGATGGTGGTGGGAGCTGCGTTGACCGCAGAGGTCCTCTCCCAGAGGACCTGTTCTCGTCAAAGCCCACATCGTATATACTACTACCGATGTGAAAACCTGATGCCCATTTGATATTTATGGGGTATTATATGTTTTATGTTCTATTGATGTTGTTTAACGCCGCACTTCCAGCTATATAGCCAAGCGGTTGGTTGACTGTTGTTTAAGGGTCACATGCAACGTAAAAGGCAGAACTTTGCAGATTCTGATACCTTTCGGTATGGACTTTTACCGAAACAAATCATCAAAATGCAAATTCAACTTATAAAGTTGAAAAATAACGCGATGAAAAACCGCAAAATCGGAGTTCAAACGTTTCACTAATTTTCCCCGACTTTTCCGCGGAAAACTGGTTTCAACAGCCGGGCTGCGCTCGCATAGCAATATGTGCAGTGAAATAGGTTTGCGCAACTTGGAAGCGGGCTGTCCAGAGAATACTCGGTGAAGGCTTTGGTGTGAGCTATTTTCTAATGTTATCATACCTTGTCCTTTGGCGATCACAGTTTTAATTCGCGGGCTTTTCGTTTTAAGGTACATAAATCACTTACAGTTTATATGTTGAGAAAGCTGAGAATTTATGCATTCCATGCATAATTGTAATGAAACGTAAATACTACTTGGTCAATAGTTATTGCAAGGTTTGTTTGGGGTTGTCATTATGCTGCTCTCCAGCATTGAGGGCATTAAACTCCCTGCACAGAACACAATAATTGTGAATTGTTGTGCTTTATAAATCCACGTGTTATTATTGCCTCACACACAACAACAATCTTAGGCTGCCACTGGCGATTCCATTCAAGTGAGGACTCTCATACACTGTGGCATTCATACACTGGCTCCACGAAAGTGAATAGGCCACGATCATTCATTTGAGCCTACATATCCCCGTCACGCTTAATACCCACATGTTCCACGCTTATCTCCCTTGATAACACAACTGCTGACCTACAAATCAAGGTAAAGCTATTCTAAACCGAACCATTTACGTGAGGCTCTTATAAAACAGCACAGGCCTCACTCTCACAGTCTCACAGTCAGTGAACCACGTTGTTTTCCCTACTACCTAGCCCTCACTGCAATAGTAAAGCCCTAAATGAATCAAGTCGAGATTTCCTCAGGTTCCGGAATCTCCCATCTAACTGGGCGTCCTTTTTTTACTATCAAAATTATAATATTCAGAGATTAAGCGTCACTCTACACTCTCAGGTACTTCAAGATATATTGAGCGTTAGAGTGTGAGACTTGTCATATACCTGTTCAAACACACCCTGTCGCTGTATGTTTACATCTGACTGTTGAAATGAACAAGACTGTTGAAATGAACCTGGATCAATCGACCTGTCGTTCTTTCGACTGTAATACTGTACCCTAACACTGTACTGCAACACACACACACAAAAAGAGAAATATGTTACCTGTGTTATGGTTGATGTTACAACTGCCACAAACAGCTTACTTGATTTGTGATTGCTTCCCTCGCCTTGTGGCTCAGACGCCTCGTTCTCGGAACTGTTACGTATCCTACTTTTTGTTTGTGATACGTTTCCGAGAAAAAGACATTGTCCATGAAATGTATAGGTTAACGATCGATTTGGTGGTAGTGATAGGGCGGCCGCATTACTATCGATTCATTTAGTTAGTATGTTACATGATCGACTGACGAAGCACTTTGTACCGCGTTTCCGAGAAGAGAGACATTTCCAGAAATTGTAGACATTAAAGGGGAAGTGAAGTGAAACTAGCAACCGTGCAGATTTAGTTACTTCAGCCAATATTACGGACTTGCCTGGGAGCGACTCGTTTGTCCTGTTTATAAAGCAATCCGGATTAGTCAACTTTAGTCCGTTACCATAGACACTGCCATGATGAGTTCGCTGACATCGGGTGTGTTTGCAGAGGTCAACATTGCTAACAGTACATCGTTTTCTTCATCGCCGTCTTCAGTTTCCTGGGCAGTAGGAAATCCACATTTCACGGATGATCCCTTGATCTAATGGCTTTGGGTCCGTAATCCGTAATTGAGAGAGTCCTGATTATAAAACGAGCTTTGATAATAAATTAAGAACAATTTTGCCGGGACTCAGAGAGGATTATGTCCGGATTATGGAGAAAACCGGTTTACAAAGATTTGACAGAATCTACAGTAATTGTTTTGAAACTAGTAGAAAAATAAAAATCTAACCATTAGACCACGATACAAAAATGTATATATATGATAATAGATCACTCTTAAGAAAGGTATGATCACTGTACTTTGGACCATGGGGACTTATAGTACCTCTCCTTCCTTCATTGTGTACCAGTATCATATATATACAGTGGGATCTGTCAAATCCGGATTCGTTGTAAACCGGTTTTCTCAATATTCCGGACTGGTGAAGGCTGATAGGGAACATACCCACTGTTTTAAAGGCCTTCATACCAAAATACCATAACCACACAAAACATGTGATGAAGGTCGATAGGGAACACACATACCTCAATCACCCACTGTCTTGATCGCCTTCATTCCGAAATACCTAAACCACACAAAACATGTTTAAAGGCCGATAGGGAACATACCCACTGTCTTGAAGGCCTTCATCCCCAAATACCTAAACCACACAGTTAACCTAAATCACACGGCGGTAAAGAACAAGCAAGCAAGCAAGCAACCAAATACCTAAATCACACAAACCGTGAAGAAAGCCGATTCGGAACACACCCATGTTAAACGTTTTGTGTAATTTTAGATTTTATGGCGACTCTTTGTGGCTCAGTAGAGGGTGGTATGTTGCGTTGAAAATTTTTGAAGTGTGAAGCATCATGTTTCCATGAGTAAACCATGCTTAGAAAAAAAGGTTTCGTTCAGTTTCTTTACACATTTATGTAGTAAACTGACTATTAATAGTTAGTAACGCACGCACTGAATGAGTTTGGTTTTACGCCGCTTTTAGCAATGTTCCAGCAATATCACGGCGGGGGACACCCGAAATGGACTTCACACTTTGGACCCATGTGGGAATCGAACAGGGGTCGTAAGCGTGACGAACTGACGCTTTAACCATTAGGCTACCCCATACGCTCTGAGATGTCTTGTTTTTTACTATTGTGGTACTGATGTAGTAATCTTGTTTGTACCAACAGCATATAAACAATGAATTTGAGTCACTTCACATGCAGTGTTTACAAAAACAATTCACTTGCACCTAAGAGACCCGTGAAATTCCGGGTTAAAACTGGTCTTCAGCAACCAAGAGGTGACCAACGGGATCATACAGTCAGGCTCGCTGACTTGGTTGACACGTAATCATATTTCAGTTGCTTAGATCGATGCTCATGATGTTGATCACTGGATTGTCTGATACAGACTCGATATTTTAAAGAACATATAGTTGGAGTATTGCTGAGTGCAGCGTTAAATAACAAACAAACAAACAAATAAAACAAACAAACGTGCACCTGCCAAGTGACACAGTGATGTGGAATTAGTATATCAATAAAATGATTGGGGAATAGACTGACAAGCGCGAATGTAAAAAATATCTGTTCATTTCAACTACAGTAGGGTACGGTTGTTACGAACCAAAAGGATGGTTATATCAGTCGGTTCGTTACAAGTGTGTTCGTTATAACCGTAGTTCGTTATACGCTTTGCGACTATAGTATACAGCAAGTGGCTGGAACAGAAAGACAGGTCGTTATATCAGTCGGTTCGTTACAAGTGAATTCGGTATAAGCGTAGTTCGTTATACGCGTTGCGACTATAGTATAGAGCAAGTGGCTGGAACAGAAAAACAGGTCGTTATATCAGTCGGTTCGTACAAGTGAATTCGGTATAAGCGTAGTTCGTTATACGCATAGCGACTATAGTATACAGCAAGTGGCTGGAACAGAAAGACAGGTCGTTATATCAGTCGGTTCGTTACAGGTGTGTTCGCTATAAGCGTAGTTAGTTATACGAATTGCCACTATGGTATAGAGCAAGTGGCTGGAACAGAAAGACAGGTCGTTATATCACTCGGTTCGTTACAGGTGTGTTCGGTATAAGCGTAGTTCGTTATACGCATAGCGACTATAGTATACAGCAAGTCGCTGGAACAGAAAGACAGGTCGTTATATCAGTCGGTTCGTTACAAGTATGTTCGGTATAACCGTGGTTTACTGTGTACAGGATAAGTGGACGGGGTAACTGCATTGGGGTGGACCGTCGTGCTGAAGACAATTCCAGGTAATGTAAGTGTGTGTGTATGCAATGTAAGTGTGTGTATGTGTGTTAATGCAATTGTGTGTGTCTCTGTGTGTGGTGTAGTGTGGGTGAGTTAGTGCCACCGTGTTTGTGTGTGTGGTCTAAATGTAAGTGTGTGGGCTAGTGCCTTCGATTTTGTGTGCATGTGGTGTAGTGTTGGTGAGTTAGTGCCACCGTGTTTTATGTGGTGTGTGTGTTAATGCAAGTGTGTGTGTGTTAATGTAAGTGTAATGTGTGTGTGTGGTGTAGGCTCTGTGTGTGTTAGTGCCACCGTATTTTATGTGTGTGTGTGTGTGTGTGTGGTGTAGTCTGTGTGTGTTAGTGCAACCGTGTTTGTATATGTGGTGTTCATGTAATGTGTGTGCTAGTGGCTGTGTGTTTTTTGTGTGTATATTAGTGCGAGAGTGTGTGTGTTGATATAAGCGTGCGTGCGTGTGTTAGTGCAAGCGCGAGGGCGTGTTAATGTGTGTGTCTGTGTCTGCTAGTGCCAACGTGTGTTGTGTGTAAGCGCGCGCGCCCGTGTGTGGTGTTAGCCTATACGTTTTCTGTGTTGGTGTGTTAGTATAGTTTTAACCGACCGAGGTACCACGCACCAGTTTAACATGGATAACCCACACAGACTGACCCTGACCCCTCGTCAGTCCTTGTTTAGTCCCCTAATGCCAAGTAGAAGGCTCTTGCCTAATGTCAAGTAGAAGGCTCTTGCCAAGTAGAAAGCTCTTGCCTAATGCCAAGTAGAAGGCTCTTGCCTAATGTCAAGTAGAAGTCTCTTGCCTAATGCCAAGTAGAAGGCTCTTGCCTAATGCCAAGTAGAAGGCTCTTGCCTAATGCCAAGTAGAAGGCTCTTGCCTAATGCCAAGTAGAAGGCTCTTGCCTAATGCCAAGTAGAAGGCTCTTGCCTAATGTCCTAATGCCAAGTAGAAGGCCTTGCCCTGTGTCTCTTGCCTAATGTAAGTAGAAGGCTCTTGCCTAATGAAGGCTCTTGCCTAATGCAAGTAGAAGGCTCTTGCCTAATGCCAAGTAGAAGGCTCTTGCCCAAGTAAAGGCTCTTGCCTAATGCCAGGTAATGCCAAGAGTAGAAGGCTCTCTGCCCAAGTAATGTCAAGTAGAAAGCTCTTGCCTAATGCCAGAGTAGAAGGCTCTTGCCAAGCTCTTGCCTAATGCCAAGTAGAAGGCTCTTGCTCTTGCCTAATGTCAAGTAGAAGGCTCTTGCCTAATGCCAAGTAGAAGGCTCTTGCCTAATGCCAAGTAGAAGGCTCTTGCCTAATGTCAAGTAGAAGTCTCTTGCCTAATGCCAAGTAGAAGGCTCTTGCCTAATGCCAAGTAGAAGGCTCTTGCTGAACGGTGTGCTAGTAACGTCTGTGGTAGACTTACAACGAAATTATGTCCACAGTAGTCTTTTCCTTAAATGCCAAATGAAGATCTTGCCTAGAAGCCAGAGTAAAGGCTCTTGCCTAATGCCAAGTGAAGGCTCTTGGCGGGGCCGAATAGAATCGACTCTGCCTAATGCCAAAATAGAAGGAGCTCACGGACCTTCCTCTCCCAGACAAACACTGTATCTACTACACCACGGATGCGCTCTAGGATTACTGCTGCTCTGGATCAAGAGAGAACACGGCACTGGGACTATATTACACCTAGTTCACGTATCGTGAGAAGGAAGTAACATCCCCAGTCTGTTATGTAACTAAACAATTATACATTCACCGGCTGTATATATGTTAGAGTGCACGTCACACGCCAAATAGTCTGTCTCAAGTCCCCGAACCACATATTTTCCCTCCTGCCCAGCTATTCCTGCAGTGCTAAAGCCCTAAATGAAGCAAGTCTAGATTTCCTCAGGTATTGAATCTCCCTTCTCACTGGTTCTCCTTCTCAATTTAAAAGGAATTGTTTGTTTCTGTCAAAATTATATACATTCAGAGACTAAATGTTAGTCTAATTGTTAAAGTTCTCAAAACAGCTGTAGACAACCTCTGTGCAGTGAGTGCTTCACAACAGCCAAGTCACAACTACCTACTTTCGTTATTGTTATACCTGAATGTAATATCCTACCTGAACGGTGATGCGAGTTCTCGATGACATGAAGCGTTACGAGTTGCCTGCATTGAAATGTCATTTTCATTTTACGGTTAATCAATGCACCGCTTTTGACACGAGACAAATAACAGGTGAGTTTAGTTTACTCTGTAATAAATGTCCGTCCATGTACGTTACAAGGATATATACATATGTCACCTTTCCGTTGTATTCACTAAAGTCGCCATCTTAATACCCTGCTTATGCTGAAACGCCATGATCGGGACACCTTGTACCCGACAGCCATATTTCTGTTTGATGAGATAAGTATATTTGACTTTATTTTTCGAGTTTTGAATAATTTCAGGTTGCATATTGACATTTTATTACTATTACTTCATTAATTACCTGGGGCGGCCATTACCCCTACATGCCACTACCCCTACAGCTTATAACAACATAGTTTATGGTCTGTTGCATAACTAATCTCCTGCCTGTTACCTATTCCATACAGTGGACTGGTCCACTTAAGATGCACAACATGACACAAGACAGATTTTAAAAGTGACTTTAATACATGTGTTATCACAAAGTACCACATCATTGAGATCAATTGTCAAGTTTTTCAGTCTATTTACATTCAGTGTTTTCATATCATCATATAAGGATGAACAAAAGATCACATTATCACAAGTGTTTCATATCAACATATCAGGATGAGAGAAAGACCACATTATTACATTATCACAAGTGTTCAAGTGTCAGTGTTACAGTCTATCCAAGCTTGAGCAGGTAGCCGACGGCGTCAAGAAACTGAAGAGGGGATTTCTGTCCACGCTGAAGCTGTTCCTTGAGTCTGCACAGACGGTTGTCGATCTCTCTGTACACTCGTTTTCTGTTTGTTGGCGCAGCACCAAAGTCAATCTGAGCAATCCTCACTCTCTCGGCGTGTTCGACTCTCCTGATGACTTCTACAAATCTGTAGATGTTCGGGTGCCTGTGTGGAATTTCTCGATTCAGACGGTTGTGGAATCCTTCCAGGTTGTTGTTTGTCCTCGGCCCAGCTGTCAAGTTGTGGTTCCACAGGTGAAGAAAAAATCTGGCAGTGTCGTCGACCCATGTTGTCACGATGTAGTCGTTGAAGTCGCCAGCTCTTGGGACGTCAGGAGTGTCATCCATGGCTTCAATCCAAGTGTCTTGGACCGCGGCTTGAGGAAGTAGAGGTAGTCCAGCTGCTCTCCTGATCCACTTGGTGACTTCGGGGTTTTCCTTGTAGGCAACAGCTAGTCCAAGATCCTGAACCTTCCTCCAGATGGCTTGACAGAAATGGAAGAAACAGCCCTTCACGTCAGCAGTGGGAAATTCTGTTTCTATGGCGTGGATTGCTGCTAGCTCAAAATCGGTCTGGATGCAGGCAGGATCAAGCGGTCTGTTGAGTCTCTGCTGAACTTCATCCTTGAGCAATCGGAAGAGTCTGGAGTAGGTTGTTGTCTGGCGGTCCGGAAGAAGGGCGAAGATGAGGGGATATGTTGAGCTGCCACGTCTTGCATGGATGATGTATGCTTGATTCCACAGTGCAGGACAGGCTGTGAAAGTTCCATCCATGTAGAGGTTGTCAGCTGACTGCAAGGCTTCAAGACTCTCTTGTGTTCCGAAGGCCAAGATCTTGTCGTCATGGCCGTCCGCAAACAGGAGGAATGGTCTACCATCTGCTGTCTGCGTCCAGGGATCTTGGAGGTCGACTTCTGATCTCGTCTGTGGTAAGACAGGAATCGTCTTCTGGCGGTGGCGGTACAGGGCACTGCTAACAGATGGAAAGGAGGGCATGGTACGTGTCTCGTCATCAGTCAGGTTGGTAAGCTCGTTGTTGTAGACGGTGCGCATCGGTATTGACTCCTCCCTGGCTCTCTTCCTCAGGTTGCTGACAAACCGGACCTTCTGGCTATCCTCTGGTGGGTGATTGTGTTCAGTCGTATTTCTTACCACATCGCCAACAGTTGTGACTCTTCCTTTGCATGTTGACTGCACACACTTCCAGTGTACACAGGTCTGTCGCTCAACATTCTTAGTGTGAAGATATCCATCCAACAGAACTTGACGGCTACCTCTCCGTGACATAACAAACTCAACATTGCGAAGACCAGCCATGTTGATGCCATGTTTGTTTCATGTCAGCACTTATATACTGTATGGAACAATCTCAATTTCCTGTATCATCTCCACGTTTTATTTCTCTCAACTTCTCAACATTGTAATATATGTAACATTAAAGTGCACTATAACAACTTTTCTTAACAACATTTAGCAATCACAACACTTTTCCAATTGTATGTTTCTTCTACTCAGGGTTGAGGTTTGTTTTCATCATGAGACCACTAATTTCCTTGCCACAAAAGACTAATCACATTTATGCATCCCTTGATCTCATCTATGCTCCATGCACTAATCCCTCTTTAGGATTAGTCTATTATATCAGACAGGTAAATGCTAGGTGTTGTTTTAACTAGCTGTAGGGGTACTGGAGTGTAGGGGTAGTGGCATGTAGGGGTTATGGGTGTGAACCTAGCCTAGTGGTTAAAGCGCTGGCTCGTCACGCCGAAGACCCGGGTTCGAATCCCCGCATGGGTACAATGTGTGAAGCCCATTTCTGGTGTCCCCCCGCCGTGATGTTGCTGGAATATTGCTGAAAGCGGCGTAAAACCAAACTCAGTCAGTCATTAATTACCTACTACTACTGCTGCTGTTGCTACTGCTACTAGTACTACTACTACTTCTACTGCTGCTACTACTACTACTACTACCACTACTACTACTACCACCACTGCCACGTCACCGTTACTACTACTACTACTACCACCACCACTACTACTACAAGTACTACTACTACAATTACTACTACTACTACTACTACTACTGCTACAACAACAACTACTACTATTACTACACCCACTACTACTAGTATTATTATTGCTGAAACATTTTTCGCGTCGTATCCACCGCTAAGCAGAGTTCACAGTGACGCTACATTAATTCAACCTATTATGATCGAGTTCATTCTCAGATCCAAGGGACGAATATATGGGCCAGGGGTAAATGGGTTTGTTTACATTGAGTTAGTGAGTGAGTTTAGTTTACGCTGTTGGAAGTAATATTCCAGCACTGCCATGGCAGGGATACCTGAAGTGGGCTCACAAATCACACCCAATTTTGGATTCGAACAGAAGCGAACAATTTAACCACTGAGCTACCGTCGCCATATGGACATAGGTGTGGAGACGCTGTACATAGTGCGAGGTCACGTCTATTTCCAAACGCTACTATTTAAACGAAAATACAAAAATCACGTGCATTGTCCATGAATAACATGACTACTATAGTGACATACCATTGTAGCCGATTTAATATTATCGCCATGTCGCAAAATAGACGAGCTGCCATTGTATAAGAAACATGACTCTGTTATCATCCAACCTAAACACCTCGAAACTGGAAGAAAAGTGCCGGTTCGTTGACACCAGCGGAACCAAGAGAATTCCTCTCTAAATCTTATCAGCGTCCGCCCGGAGAGCGGAAGGTCGCGGGTTCGATCCCCGACCGCGTCATACCAAAAGACGTTAAAATATGGTACTTGTTGGTCCCTGCCTGGCGCTCGGCATTAATGGGTACAACAAGGACTGGTGGGCTCGGAGTCAGTATAATGTGTCTGAGTGAGGTATTCATGCTTCACTGCGGCATGGTATCTCAGTGGGCTAGCACTATAAAACCAGCTTAAGTCTGGGCTAGTACAAGCAGCCGCACATACACATACACGCGCATGCACGTCGTCATATGATTGAAATATTCTCAAGCACGACGTTAAACCCAATTTCACCTCACCTCACCTCTAAATCTTATCAGGAACCGTAGCTGTTGTTGACTTCAGGCTTGTTTTGTGGCGTTGACAGATTTACATAAACGGAAGTTTGTTACGAATAGAACAAAATCAAGGTCGTCATCGTTATACCTCTGCTGTTTAGGAGATTTGAAATTAAGTGATTTTTCATGCTGTTAAAACTAGTGTTTCTGCAACAACTAATACTAATTTAACCTTATAGTTTGAAATGAATATTATAAAATTATTTAAATTATAATTCTAAATGAATGAAATTCAAAAACGATGTAAATATATAGTCACGGTATATCGTTTCACGCTTCATTTTCTGTGGGGGCGGAGTGGTTAAAGCGTTCGCTCGTCACGCCGGGTTCGATTCCCCATATAGGTACAATGCGTGGAGTCCATTTCTGGTGCCCCCCGCCGTGATGTTGCTGGAATATTGCTAAAAACGGCGTAAAACCATACTCACTTACTCACTCATTTTTTGAGTTCATAATATAGAAGCGGAAGCTTAACGTCGCTCTTGTGTTAAACACCTGTCTTAAAACACGAAATGTTGGACAGCTCAGACTTTATCATGACCATGTGTTAAGGAATCCCTTTTTACAAAGCCATGATATATGGTGATCGGTTTAAGGGGTGTGTCTCCACCTCAGCTGGTGGCAACACATGCAAAGGCAAGTCAAATATCCAGGTGAAATATACGAGAACATATATTCAAAATTAGGACTCGTATCCAACATTGTATTTTCCAAAGCGTCGAATTTTAAACTGTCTGCACAATGTTAGCAAGAAACGATTTAACGTTTAATAAGAAAGCAAATATTGTTTCTTTAATTATAAAATCTTCGTGTATGTTAGTGGCACAATATGATGGTACGGGACAGGTGGTGATGTTAGGACAGCGTTGCAGTCTAACTGTTAAATCCTTCGTTCAACAGGCCGAATATCCTGGTGCTCATAATATCAATCACTAAAATGTTTAAGATTCGATACTTACACGTGACGGTCCAGAACCCCGTTTCAGAAAGCTATCGTAGCCCTACGACTGTCGTAAGTCTATGTTAAGTAAGGGAGTTACGGTCACCTTAGCGCTACCATCGCTTTGTGAAATGGAACCCTGGGCCCCTTTCAGAAAGCTATCGCAGCGCTACGACTGTCGTAAGTCTATGTTACAGTATGGGAGTTACGATCACCTTAGCGCAACGATCGCTTTGTGAAATGGAACCCTGGGCCCCGTTTTAGAAAGCTATCGCAGCGCTACGACTGTCGTAAGTCTATGTTAAGGATAGGAGTTACGATAGTTTTGGACCCTGTAGTCAGAATATTGCATGGGGTGGCCAGTAGAGACACTCACACCAATAGTACTGAAACCACCACGGTGTAAATACGGTTTAACACTGCATGAAACATTCTAGCAGTATTTTAAAATGCACTTTTCATTAATAACAACCTATGCGGTAAGACTGTTTTGCTTCAATATACGTGTTTCTAAATTTGCCCATGGTAAGGGCTTTCAAAGAATGTTTTTAATATCATTCTTTCAGAGTGAGTGAGTTTAACGCCGCTTTTAACAATATTCCAGCAATATCACGGCTGGGGACACCAGAAATGGGCTTCACACATTGTACCCATGTCGGGAATCGAACCCGGGTCTTAGGCGTGACAAGCGAACGCTTCAACCACTAGGCTTCCCACCGCCCCTCGTTCTTTCAGAACGTGAATAAATAATGTCAGTTGTTTTAATCTGCCATGTAATCTTTTGGGTTATGAGATTGTAGCGGCATTGAATGAGATAGATATGACCTGTTTTACTATAGTCTGTTTGTAGTGAAAACGTACCGATGCATTTCACTTTAAACAAAAAAGTAAATCAAATAAAGTGAAATTAGGATTGCGAATCCTCATATTTTACCTTGCCAATTGAACATTTAAATCTCAGAATTTTATTCAACTTAGGATAAAAGTTGTTTAACAAACAATCATAGTTTCAGATCGCTATTATTGGTTTGTATTACAAGGGGGTAAGCGCAGTAGTTGGAACAGTGAAACAAATGCACGTGCGGTACGTGATGAGCGTTAACTTAGACCATCCCTGCTTGTTCTCGGTGTTTCATTTGATGTGAATACCCCCTTGTAATAGAAACTAATGATAGCGATGTAAAACTATGATCGTTTGTTAAACAACTTTAGCCCTAAGTTGAATAAAAATCTCGGATTTAAGTGTTCAATTGGCAAGGTAAAATTATGAAGATACGCAGTCTTAATTTCACTTTATTCGATTTACTTTTTGGTTTAAAGTGACATTCATCGGTACGTTTTCTCTGCAAACAGACTATAGTGGGTTATCAATGTTGTCCTGTATGACAGATCGAAAACAGTGTTGACCTTCACTGTACTGTGCGTTTAATCTGGGACGGTCACATGTGCGTAAGGGAGTGCACGTGTGCTTAAGTGTGTCAAAGATCTTCGGAAAAAACTGCGATAAAACGGTGATTATATATATATATACATGTATATATATATATATATATATGTATATAATATAAACTACACAGGGCACAACAGCCGACACAATATTCAAACAATGGCAGCAACAATGTGAGAAAGAAGAAATCAATTCTTATAACAGATGGGATAAAAACCTCTCATGGCTGAAGAAGTACGAACAAGAATTTTCTTCCAAAATCTACGCTGATAATCCGTGGCTGAAATCTAAATCAAACAAACATGAAGGAAAATCCAAACTTCGTGAGTCAGTCCACCACAATTCGAAATCCAGATCAGTTACATTTATCGGAAGCAAGACCAAGAATGGAAGGATAATGACGAATAACAGTAATGTTCACTTCCAGTCTTGAGTTCCATACCAGCAGAAAACACACTAGGAGGAATACACAAATCAGAATCCAGTGTCACTTGAAATCAAGGTAAAACTGATGTATTCCCCTCACAAAGCCACAGATACTATAACACTGAAAATCCTTTTTTTATTCAACACTTGGAATGTGAAGAAAAGAAGGAAGATGAAAAACCAAAGACAGTAGACATAAAGATATTTAACTTGTCCAGGCGCCCTTTAACAGAAGATGAAATTACAATATTAACTAAGGGACTCAAATTTACACCTACCCCAAAATCAAGTAACTGCAATGAAGTGAAAGAAGACTTAACTGAATTGTGCAGAAAACTCCGAAATGAGGAATACTTTTTCGAGTGTGAAAATGGGGAGGAATCCCTAGTTAGAAATAAAAGTTTTTGGTGCGCCAAAAAGGGACCAAACAAACATTTGGATAATTTTGTGGATCAAATAAACAGTTATCCAATAATTCCTAACGCAAGCAAGAAACACTCTAATATAACCAGCAAACAGAGAGATTCTTTAAACTCTTTGGCCAATGATCCAAACATCATAATAAAAGAAGTTGACAAAGGCGGAGCAACAGTGATAATGGATTCAACGAACTACAAACACATGGCAATGGACTTACTCCTCGACAAATGTACTTATGTCCCGTGCAGTGAAAAAGAGTCAGACAGTGTACTTCGGAAATTAAAGAACCTAACCAGTCAGTACTCAGAAGAGCTCACATCAAAGGAATAAAATTATATAACACATTTTGACTGCAAATCGAGCAATTTCTATGGCTTACCCAAAATTCATAAAAGTAAGGAGATCATAAGACAATGTAAAATCCTAAAAGCAGCTATGTTGAGATGGAACACCCGGGAGATTTGAAACTCCGACCTATAATTGCAGGCCCAGGGTGTGCTACACATAGACTCAGTAATTTCATTGATATTTTATTGAAACCAATCTCATCAAATGTTAAAAGTTTTACTCGTGACACCATGCATTTCCTTTCCTCTTTACCACAAAACGTTAATGAAACAAGCAAACTTGTAACTTTTGATGTAAAAAATTTGTATTCAAATATCCCACATAGCCTAGGAATTAAAGTGTTGGATTATTGGTTAAACCGTTGTGAAGAACACATACCTGAGCGAATTTCAAAATCATTCATTTTGAAAGAGTTGAATTCATCTTAAAAACAATATTTTCTTTTTGACGATAAGTACTATAAACAGATTAAAGGGAACAGCCATGGGAACCAAAATGGCGCCGACTTATGACTTGTCTTAGGATATCTGGAGGAAAAGTTCAAGCATAAAATCAGTCAAATTCTTGGAGAGGATGTTGCCCATTATTTCATGGAAAATTGGAAAAGATTTCTAGACGACTGCTTCATAATTTGGCCATTTTCTGAGGAGAAACTAAATACATTTTACGAACTAATAAATAGCATGGACGAAAATCTTGTTTTCACTATGGAGGCAGATGAAACTAAAACAGCTTTCTTAGACACAATGGTCATCAAATCGGGGCGGAAATTGGACATAGATATCTCCTATAAACCTACAGATACGAAACAATATTTAAACTTCAAATCTTGTCATCCGAGCCACACCAAAAGAAGTCTTCCATATATCCTGGCACGAAGAATATGTACAATAGTTTCAAACCAGGACACCCGCAATCAAAGACTGTATGAACTTAGGATGTTTTTACTAATACGGGAATATCCAAAATCTCTTGTTGAAGACGGAATATATAAAGCTTTACAGCTTAATAGAGAAGATCTTTTGACAGGAACGATGAAACAAACCAATGAGGAAAAAGTAATTGCTTGTGTATCTACTTATAATCCTTTGAACCCAGAACATAAAAACAAATATGTGCATCTTCGAACAAGATGAAAAACTGAAATCAATGCTGAAATCTAGAAAAGTAATAAATAGCAAAAGGCAAAATCAGAATCTTAAAAGATACTAACAAAAGCCAAATTTATTTTAAAGAAACAGAATTTATCAAATCCTACTGTGTCTAGATGCAACAGAGGTAACTGTGGAACGTGTCGACATATTGTTGAAGGACACTCTGTAACTTTCACGAGACACAGAGAATTCTATGTAAAACAGAATTTTGACAGCTCTTGCAAAAACATAATATATGTCACAACATGCAATGTCCCTGAAGGTCAATCAGAAAATTTAAGAACGAAACATGTTTCCTGAGAAATCCCACTGAGTGAACATCTAGGCATTCTGTTTTTCCATAGACAAGTTCATTCATCTATGTAATATATATATTTGGGTTTGTCATACGAAGATCTTCAAGGCACAGCTTCAGTAGTGTGGCAACAGATCAAGCCCTGGAACAAACCATCAACAGGGATGGCAAAAGCAAAGGAGGAGTTATTGGTCTGACACTACGCAAAGGTGCTCTTACCCGATGGTTAAAGACAAGGCATATCACTGCAGAATACGCTGAAGCGTTTAAGCCTCTGTGTAGTGATCGGAGCAGGACTGATAAGCCACATGAGGAACTTGGAAATGCAAGGCTTGTCAGGGATGAACAGGATGTTACCAACATCATGGAGGCTGCTTCTCAATATCAAAATCCATTTGACCTACTGACTGTGCCTTCAGAATTGATCAACATTGCCACTGGACAGGTTGCCTCAGTTGAGGTAAGTAAAAGTTTGAATGGCTTCTTGGATAAAGGCAAGAAGAAACACCAGGATTTCCTAGCAAAGCGCCTCGTTAAAGTAACTAAGAACAAGAGTTTCTGGGATCCGGAACCTCGCATGAAAGTACTGACATTTTCAGAGATGCGCAAAGGTTTGCCAACAAAGAAGACTGACAGGTTTATGGTGGATTCTGAGGTGCTTTTTCGTCGACTGCTGGTTGTATCGAAGCAGAGAGATGTCAGTTTGGAATCTGTCCTTAAACATGAACTTGCAGCAGTCCCACCTTCCCTTTTCCATGATGATGGCACGATGAGGAAATGCACCAAATCTGATCTAGCAATGAAACTTGAAGCTACATGTGATGAAGTTCACAGCTTGAACACAGGTCCCAGCACAGCTTATGTAGTTGATGGCATGGCACTCTTGCAAAGCTTGAAAGACACACAGTTCACAACCTTTGATGACTTAGGACATTGCGTTCTTCGACGGTTGAAGGTAAATCTTGATAGCAGTCTTGGTGTTGGCGCCATTGCCATTGTGTTTGATAGATATGACAGCCCAAATTCAATCAAACAGTTGGAGCGACAAAGACGTGGAGATGAGTCAGGAGCCACGTTTGATGTAAAAGGTGGCCGTACAGTTCCAAACTACAGAAAATTCCTAAAGAATTCTGCTAACAAGGCAAGCTTAGCAGTATTTGTTTCAGAATATATTCTGCAAAGAAAAGAATTTCTTCTCAGTGGACAGGAACTCATCATTGCTGGTGGATTTGTTGATGGTTGTATTTCAAAATGTATCAATGAAAACAGTGTGTCCGATCTCACGGACCTATTCACTTCCCACGAGGAAGCCGATACAAGGATGGTGCTGCATGCAATTCACTTTTCAGAGCGATATGACCGTATCGTTATTCGAAGTGACGACACAGATGTCATGGATCTTCTCCTGTACTATACAAATAATGCCATGCTTAGATCATCTGTATATATGGAAGCTGGACACAACACACAGTCCACCAACAGACGGAGGTACGTTCCCATCAGTACCATAGCTGTAACAGTGGGACATGATGTCTGTCAGAGTTTGTCTGCAGCTCACACACTAACTGGCTGTGACACAACTAGCAGCTTCTACAAAGTTGGAAAATCCACTGTTTACAGCAAACTCTTGCAACATGTCAAGGAAGAATATGCATCTTTGGGGAGATTTGGTATGTCAGGCAATTTTGAGGATGATGTTACAATAGCAAGGAGATTTATTCTGTCAATATTCACGAGAAAAGACCAGCCCTGTGCAACTCTGGATCGTCTGCGATATGTGATGGCGTCAACGACTGACAAGTCTGCTGCTGATCTACCTCCCACTGAAGATGCCTTCTCCGAGCATGTGAGGAGAGCCAGGTACCAAATAGCCATTTGGTGCCAAAGTCACGTACCCATGCCAGTTCTTGGTGAGCCCAAGGACAATGGGTGGGCAGTAGATGTGAATGGTTCTTTGGAACCTGTGATGTTCTCAAAGGAGATAGCTCCAACTGAACTGAGAAATCTCACACACTTGTATTGCACAGACAACGACTGTAGTGTTGGGAAGAAGTGTCAGTGTCTCCATTCAGGCCTCAAATGCACAGAATTTTGTAAATGTGGAGGACAGGATTGTCAGAACACTACTTCTTCCACATTCTCTGACAGTGATGGAGATGAAGAATGTGACTAACACTGATCATACTACACAGAAGTTTTAAACATGACGGTTGTTGGCATATGTGATAGTCTGGATCTTACCCACAAAGTAGGTTCAAATGTGAATAACTCTTTCTATGGATATGTGAACAAATAGATAAACTTGTAGTTACATATTTTGTAGAAACTATTAGATATCTTGACGAGAGTGATAATGTGATATTAACATAGGCGTACATTTAAGTCGTGCTCAATGTATCATGAAAACAGGTGCTTGATGGGGGACAACCCCTTTTTACTATTAGGTTGTTATCAAATCCCGATACTGTTGTCATACAAAACATACAAATTGCTTTTTTCCCTTGACAGATCATAGTACAACTTGCCTAATATGTATATGGGGGTAATCAAACAAAAGATGTATTGGCTACTTACCCCAAATTGAAGTGTCCATAAAATATTCGTTTTTTTTCCCCTGTAATATGTCCCAATTAAAATCAGATAAATTAACAAGTTTATTACAACTATTCTCAGTTTTATTGATGGTTTTGTAAAGCTGAAGTCTTAAACAATCTAATGGACACAACCTTACTCTTGTTTTTGTCATTTTATTCTTTCATTGAATTTTGAAAACACATGAATTTGCAATTTTGGCTAAGATTTCATTTTTGGTGAACCAAATACAACCATTACAATTTTTTTCAAAATACATATCTATGTTGTGAACAAAGGCCACACTGTGTCCTTTAATTTGCAATCAGTTTTGTTGAAATATATGATATATTTCAGAAGTTATCACACATTTCGTGAAAATGTGTGTTTGTGTAAATTTTCATGTGTTGCTATGGCAACATGTTGGATACCATGTGCCATACCTATTTTGTGCCACCACAACCTTACTTTTCATGAAGGGTAGATATGTACCATGATATAAATTTAGGTTGTGGCTTGTTATACCTCCGGTTGGGGTTCATCTCTCTGACGAGTCAGAAACCACTAGTCTATTACTTTTCCTTCATCTATACAACTTCTAAAATGCCTCTCAAAGAAGTTAGCCTTGTGACAGTTAGGATCAGTTTCAAAGAAGTCGTACCGGAATGTGTGAGAATAATTGTGTAACTCACTCACTCACTCTGCCTCTCAGTGTCTTCCTCTTTTTTCACTCACTCACCTCACTCACTCTGCCTCAGTGTGTCTTCCCTCTTTTTTCACTCACTCACTCACTCTGCCTGTGTCTTCCCTCTTACCAAATTCCAGATGTTTAGGTTACTAAACCAGCCAGGGTCGAATATCCCAGGGAAGAAAAGGTGTCTCTTTTCTTCTGCTCCCTATCATATAGTATCCAGAGTCCCATAATACATAAAAAAGCCACAAAACTTGCAAAGAACACTTGAAAGGGAAAGCTGCTGACAACCTTTATTCTAATTTTAATGCTACAACAATACAAACTTATTTTTGCTTCCATACAGACATTTCAGAATCCTTCATTTGGTTGGTATCGGTATTCATTACACAAGAGTCCGAAAAGCGTTTCTCTCTCCAACCAACCGGGTAGACAATTTCAAATATTGATAAAACTTATAACATGTTGCAGACAGTAGATTATTCAAAACAAAGGTGAACATATATCGTGCTCAAACGAACTCGAGGATGACCCGACTAATTTTACTGTTATCATTCTGTCAGTCTAATTAAGGTCCAGTCTATTCTGTCATGACAGATTAACAATAGCACTATGAAACAATCGAGTTGCCCCTCAGTTCTTTTGAGCAGTATATTTAGTCTTAAGGTACGACAACAGCAAAGAAGATGTATTGAGAAGCTAGTAAGCGCTACAGTATCGGAGAATATACAATGATGTTATGTCAAGCGTAACTTAAAGGACAGAGTTCAGTCTACGTGGCGGCAAATGGCGGTGTACTTTAGAACTAAATGTAAACTAGTTTGCTATACTACCACGCAGGGTAGGATTTCTACGAAGTAGACTATGTTTAACACCTGCAAGATGTGTCCCATATGAAGGGAGAGGGGTACGTATTCTGCATATACACCTGCAAGGTGTGTCCCATATGAAGGGAGAGGGGTACGTATTCTGCATATACACCTGCAAGGTGTGTCCCATATGAAGGGAGAGGGGTACGTATTATGCATATACACCTGCAAGGTGTGTCCCATATGAAGGGAGAGGGATACACATTTATGTAATGAAGTTTACTTTATGCATTCTGCTGATATCCAAGGAAAAGGATATATATTATGCATATACACCCGCAAGGTGCGCCTCATATGAAGTTAGAAGGGTACGTATTAAACATATATGTGTCTTATATGCAGGGAGGGGGTTACGTATTATGCATATACACCTGCAAGGTGTGTCTCATATGAAGGAAGAGGGGTACGTATTCTGCATATACAGTTGGTGAGTATTGTACATTATACACTTGCAACTGTCATGTGCAGGAAGGGGGATACGTATCATGCATATACACCTGCAAGGCGTGTCTCATATGCAAGAGGGGGGCATATATTATGCATATACACCTACAAGGTGTGTCTCATATGAAGGGAGAGGGGTGCGTATTCTGCATATACACTTGCAAGGTGTATCTTATATGCAGTGAGGGGAATACGTATTCTGCATATACACCTGCGAGGTGTGTCTCATATGCAAGGAGACGGACATATATTATGCATATACACCTGCAAGGTGTGTCTCATATGAAGGTAGACGTATACGTATTCTGCATATACACCTGCAAGGTGCGTCTTCATATGAAGGTAGAGCTGTACGTATTCTGTATATACACCTGCAAGGTGTGTTTCATATGCAAGTGTTGGGGATATACTACATATGTTATATTTGGGATTACACTTTCTCAGTAAAGTAGAGATTCATGTTCTTTTTGGGGTTGAGTCCCATCCGGACCTTGAAACCATACTCGAAGTGAGACATCTAGTCCCCAGCACACAACGTCAGTGATCTAACGCACTCAGCCTACGCGGCTTCCACGAAATGACAACGGTAGTCTAGATCACGTACTTTCCTGGGATAATGTTCTACATTATACACCTGCAAGGTATCTGTCATAAGTAGGGACTGGGGTAGGGATCCTGCTACATTCAGTTGCAAGGTGTGTCTAATATACATGACTTTGAGAACAAGCAGTTGCCATTATAAAGAGTGCCCAATGGAACATATACTCTCCCAAAAAAGAAACGCATTATTTTATTTTCACGAAATTAATCTGCTAACTTTAAAGTGAGATAATACATGTAACGTCGCAGCCACATTTCTGAGTATAAAAGATAGAAAGCCTTATCAACATGTATAGCTTATAAAAACTCCCTTCCCATTTGGGCGTTGCCTTCAATAGCTGTTGTGGCAAATGCGTTTCTATTTTGGGAGAGTATATAAAAAGGACGGTGAAGTGATCAAATACGAAAGTATGTATACGTATGAACACATACACATCAGAAAGTAGGCAAGTACATGTAACAAAGTACACAACAACACATACGAAAGAAGACAAGCATAAGTAGGCTAACTAGAAGACTTTACATATACATGTACATGTAAGTACACATTAGACAGTGAATATATATAAGTATGCGTAAGTAAATCCAAATACCTGGGGGTGAAAAGCATAAAAAAGATGGTGTGGGGAAATGTAATCTTCAGTATGCACATGCAAGATTTGTCTTCCATGCGATAAATATTCGGCATTATAAACCTGCAAAGGTGTGTCTCACCTGCTAATTATGGGATAGGAATTCTAGTTATACCTGCAAGGTGTATCTCATATATAAGGAATTAATATACTGAAAGCCATTAAAACATTTCGGAACAGAAATACACATAAGAATCTAAGTAAGTGTATGAAACCAAGCACAAAACTACATATACAAAAGAAGGTATAACATGACATATGTAAATATATATAGGACTTTGTAAGCACACACGCACACATTAGACAATATGTGCTTAAAATACGTACAATAGAATATATAAAAATAAGTTCAATAGAATATATAAAAGCAAGTACAATAGAATATATAAAAATAAGTACAATAGAATATATAAAAAAATAGTAAGTGTGAGTGAGTTTAGTTTTACGCCGCGTTTAGTAATATTCCAGCTATATCACGGCGGGGGACACCAGAAATGGGCTTCACAATCAGTTATATGTGATGATGTACTGTGGGTAGACCTGATCTAATGTGAAGATGACGAATATTTTTGGATCATTCACATCATCCACACAGGAGTCGAACAAGTCATGTCGATTATCAGGACTCTTGGGGGGCGGTCGCCGGAGATCTCGGCTCCCCTGTGTAAACTCCCCCACCAGTACTTGTGCCACGAACATTCTCTTTACACCCGCAGATTGCTCTGCATAGGAATCCGAATATTTTGCTTCTCTTGCAAAGTAGCTGCCTGCGCCGTGTATAGCACCTACCCTCGTGGCGCTAAAACGAAAATCAAACCCTTCCTTTGATATGGCTTCTACCGTTTCCTCCGTTGTTCCATGGAACAGTTGTCGTTCTGCTGCAGGCTTTCCAGTTCGCCTCTCCATCTTTTCTCTCCGTCTGTAAAATCAATATTAACACTTTAAAGGCATACTTCGAACCGAGGTTGTAGCACGGCATGTCAGATTTATGCGTAAGGAAAGCCCATAGTTCAATGTCAATTAATAACACGTTTCGGAACATATTCCAAAGGGATTAAAAGCATGGATATTATATGAATGGTTCATTGAAAATAGTAGCTATATTGACGTGCGTAATAACAGCCCAGCTTTACGGCACTTGTCACTATTAACTAAATGTTCATTAAGAAGTAAAAGTCATTTTAAAAGGGGTTTGAAGTCCCTGTAAACACTAAGCATGAGATACCTTTGTGCATCATGTTATCAGCGACATTTGATATTTAGTTACGTCCTCTGAAAGTGAGTGTGAGTGAGTGAGTGTAGTTTTACGCCGCACTCAGCAATATTCCAGCTATATGGCGGCGGTCTGTAAATAATCGAGTCTGGACCAGACAATCCAGTGATCAACAACTCTGAAAGTGGGGCGGCGGGGAAGCCTAGTGGTTAAAGCGTTCGCCCATCACACCGAAGACCCGGGTTTGATTCCCCACATAGATACAATTTGGGAAGCCCTTTTCTGGTGTCCCTGTCGTGATATTGCTGGAATATTGCTAAAAGCGGCGTTAATCCATACTCACTCACTCCTCTGAGCGCCCACAATATAGTTTCTGGAATGACTTTCACAAAGCGATCGTAACGACAGGACGGCCGTGATCATATCGTAAGTATACGACTTACGACGGTTGCAGCCTTAGGAACGCTTTGTGAAACCAGCCCGAGAGGGAATAAGTGAGTTTGGTTTTATCAATATTCCAGCAATATCACGGCGGTGGATATCAGCAATGGGCTTCACACACTGTACCAATATGAGGAATTGAACCCGGAATTGAACCCAAGACTTTAACCACCAGGCTACCACACCGCTCCTCCCAGCCCGAGACATAAGATAGTGAAACCGTGCTTGTAAAATTTACCTGTAAGCACAATTTGTCTTACTAGGACATTTGAATACGATTTACATGTTCCATAAGTATCTTAGGACTTCACAAATGAAGACACCATTTGCTCGAAATGAATATTGCTGGGTGCAACCAAGACACCTACAGCTAATTTTTTCTTTTCATACAATAAAAACTTACCCATCAAAATTCATCCAAAGTTCTCCATTTTCTATGCGCTCCAGTGAGACTATCGTCTTGTTTGGCAGAGTTTCAAGGAACAGGTTCGCTATCTTCTGGAACTCATCAGTAGTGTTGCTGATCTGAAGAGCAGAACAAGTGTGTATGTGTGCTTAGATTCTACAGTACCTTGGTTACGAGTGAGTGAGTGAGTTGGGTTTTACGCTGCTTTTAGCTGTATTCCAGCAATATCATGGCGGGGGACACTAGAAATGGGCTGCACACATTTTACCCATCCTTGGATACGAGGACAGGCATATTGCAGAACAGAACTATCAGCACCTTCTTTTAGAGGCTTATAGATGTTGGTGAGTGAGTGAGTTTAGTTTTACGGCGCACTCAGCAATATTCCAGCTATATGGTCGCGGTCTGTAAATAATCGAGTCTGGACCAGACAATCCAGTGATCAACAGCATGAGCATGAGCAGACCGCCGCCATGTAGCTGGGATATTGCTGAGAGTGGTGTGAAGCAATAACCAAACCAAACCAAACAATTTAATTTTTCCTTAAAATATTAAACGCAAATCCTTTTGGAATGCATATTCAGAATATTTTTATATAGATTTACAATAATTGTACACTCATTACCCTAATGGGTCACATGTTCACATGCAATGTCTGATTCCTAATTGTATTAG
Source organism: Haliotis rubra (assembly GCF_003918875.1). NCBI lineage: Eukaryota > Metazoa > Mollusca > Gastropoda > Lepetellida > Haliotidae > Haliotis > Haliotis rubra. Next base: position 201,370 of record NW_025765215.1, on the reverse strand, counting down.
TGAGTGAGTTGTGTTTTACGCCGACTATTGCAATTTCCCAACATTATCACTATGGGACACCAAAACCAGGGTTCACACAACCACGCGCTGTGTGGAGAATCGAAACAAACCCTCCGTCGTGAAGAGAAACGAGTGAGTGAGTGAGTTTGGTTTAACGCCGCTTTTAGCAATATTCCAGCAATATAACGGCGGGGAACTCCAGAAATGGGCTTCGCACATTGTACCCATGAGTGGAATCGAATCCGGATCTTCGGCGTGACGAGCGAACACTTTAACATCTAGGCTACCAAACCGTCCCTGTGAAGAGGAATACTTATGTCAGAGATAATGTTTTACCATCATTTTGCTGTAATGCTTGAACAACTTCTCCTCATTTGTTTGACCAATGCTCCACCCTCGTGGACATAACTGCTTCTTCCTGCGGGGGTCAAAATTTGGCCTGAAACGAGAAAAGACATGATGAGACATTGAGGATGTGTGGATTATTATTATCATCGCCGATTTCTTTTCTCACAAAACAGATATGTGCAGCTCGTCTGGGCTATGTGGATGGTTTGCTTGGTTTTATAGTTTTAGGGTGACGCGGGCCAGTAAGAGGCCTACTTGCGCCCTGACTATGTGGACTAAACATGTTGAGTTGCCTCCCTTCACTGCGGGTTCGTATACCGGCCTTCGTATCCTAGTTGCGAAGATGGATGTTCACGATATTGATCACTGGATTGTCTGGTCCACACCCCTTTTTATTTACAGACCGTATAGCTGGAATAGCACAAAGTGCGGCGTTAAATAACCATACCAACCAAACCAACCAACCAACCAACCAACCAAACCAACCAACCAACCAACCAACCAACCAAACCAACCAAACCAACCAACCAACCAACCAACCAACCAACCAACCAACCAATCGAATCCCGGTTTGACCTGATTGTTTCTAGGGCATGATGTCTAGCATCATAGTTTCACCATAGTGGGAAACGTCAGGAGCGGTGGGGTAGCCTAGTGGTTAAAGTGTTCGCTCGTCACGCCGAAGACCGAGGTTCGATTCCCCACATGGGTACAATGTGTGAAGCCCATTTCTGGTGTTCCCCGCCGTGATATTGCTGGAATATTGCTAAAAGCGGCTAAAAACTAAACTAAATTATTTTTATGTCCTTAAATGTCCAAAGTCCCTCTCATCTGCAGGAACCAGGCTCATATGCTTTCTGTTAGCCTCCCTCCCTTAAGCCAGTAACAATGTTATCTCAGGGCGATGCTATTTTTAATGTCTTCAAAAGTCCAAAGTAATATAACATCGCACCCATGGTGTTAATCTACATCACTGGGTAGACCCTGCATTAACGATATATTTAAATGGATAAGTTATGATATGATACCATACCTCTTTCCAAGCTCTTCCTTGGTGACGAACTGAGGCCGTCTTCTGACGCGTCGTCCTTTAGAAGTGGACATATTTGTCTGCATCATTTGATCAAACATCAGCTTATATCTGAACCCAGTCGTTCCATAGTCGAGGGATCCATTTGTGTCTTGTTGGTATGCACTCTCTATACTGTCACTGTTGGTCTCGGTGGTATATCCGCCGGTGCCCTTCAAATGTAAGTTCTTGATAAATAATTCTTAATGGTAGTGTCGCGGCGGTTGGGTAGCCTAGTGGTTAAAGCGTTCGCTCGTCACGCCGAAGACCCGGGTTCGATCCCCTACATGGGTACAATGTGTGAACCCATTTCTTGTGTCCCCTGCCGTGATATTGCTGGAATATTGCTAAAAAACGGCGTGAAACTAAACTCACTCACTCACTACATACTAATGTCACTTCTTCCAGGTATTATACTCAACCAAATTAGAAACTTGACACACATTTATTTGGCAATTTATTTGGTAATTCATTTGGCAATTCCTTTTGGTTTCTTGTTGTGTTATACATACGGCAATGGCATGTTTAGAAGATAAAGCTACTCTGTTTTCAATTTTGCGGTCCTTTATCGTGGATTTAAGACCGCTAAATGTAATTTAAAAACCGAAAGCGCTAGAAAATTGAAAACAAAGTAGCTTTATCTTCATTCTAGCACGACTGATAAGCGTTTTCCTGCTTTATTTCAGGAAACAATATGCTTTTATTTGTAACAAGTAGCATAAATAGATAAAAATAAATACAGTTTACACTGCGAGCAAGCCCAAATATTTGAGTTTTCTCAAGCGAATTATTAACTTCCTCTACTGTATGACAATCGACTCGCTCCAATTCAAGACGTGAACTCGCTAAGTTTAGTCGCCGCTAACTTTATTCAGGGAAGTAATTGTTGACAACCACGCTAATATTCCGAATTTGGAAAAGACCTGACGAAACAGTGACATGCCAGCTTTTATGAGGGAAATTACTGGGCATTACGGCCGGACGCAAGCGGACAGGTTAGGACGTGTGGGCCGATGTGTGTTGTCGACGTCATGCCCGCTAGATCTAGACTCGGTTTGAAGTATGGTGGAATGCCGTTTTTGCGCTGCTGACGAATTTTTCTGCTTCGAAGTTTCAAACCATTCGCTTTTTACTTCAAAAACACCAAAGATATTGCTGAAGAAGATATCGCCGCGTGACGACATGTTTGTTTACAAAAAAAAAGGCTCAACGCGTTCATTGTATTCATACGCGGTCAATCGGTCACTTTAATTAGCGATCCTGAAACTTCCATTTAAGTACGGTTTTGATGCGCTCTCAGCCAATCAGAATCGAGTATCAAACAATGTCGTGCCAGAATGCCTGTTTGAACACGTTCTTGGAGACCCACGTGAGAAATCTTGTCATAAAGCGACATACCAAATACTCACGTCGCCATCATCTTAGCGATTGCACGTGCATTGAATTGCAAACACACGGACATTGCTGAAACAGGTTTGGTTTCAATATTGCAGCTGTATGGCAAGAGTCTGTAATAAATCGAGTCTGGACCAGACAATCCAGTGATCAACATCATGAGCATCGATCTACGCAATTAGGATGCGATGACATGTGTTGACCAAGTCAACGAGTCTGACCACCCGATCCCGTTAGTTGACTCTTACAACAATCATGGCTTGCTGAAGACCAATTCTAACACGGATCTTCACGGGTCACACTGGGTAGGCCTAATGATGAACAAGCCGTTACAGCCGAGCCTTGAGACAGTACACAGGAACCGTGTGCAACAGCCAGCACCATTGCAGATCGCCCCAGACCTGGGCATCGCACCATGATGACGTAGAAATCTGTTTACGTGTCGGTATCGAGCCCTCTTGTGACCGGGTGTAAAAACCTAGGAGTCAACTTTGTGTACAGACTCTTTCAGTGTTGTCACAACCACTAGTGTACAGTACACAACCCTGTGCACTTAAAAGAACCCACGAATCCGTTGGTATATGACCAGATGGTGGCCACATGAATACGTGCAAACACCCAGTTGCGAGTACAGCAACGTGCAGTAAACTTGGACAAAGTACTGGGACAGTCCACCCAGCTGTGAATGGGTATCTCGTTAGGATGAGAAAGCCACAATAACTCAGTGCGCCTAGTGGCTGCAAGAGTTGTATACTCCCCAGGGAGTTGAAATTGATAATAGGATGTGCCGTTGAGATTGACATCCAATGATCGAGGGAGAAAATACCAGCGCCTTGAGCATGCTGTAGTTGCCTGGATATGTGCGCTATATATATATCCTATTATATTATATATATTATATCACCGCAAGAGAGTGAGTGAGTTTAGCTTTACGTCGCATTTAGCAATATTCCAGCAACATCACCGTGGGGGACACCAGAATGGGCTTGACACATTGTACTCATGTGGGAAATTGAACCCGGGCTTTCGGCGTGACGAGCGCTTTAACCACTAGACTACCCCACCGCCTTATATGACGACAACCTTTTCTTGCAGACAGTTTTTCAGAGGTCGTGTGTTAGCACACACGATCATGAATCGACTGCGCACCACACGTATCAAAGTTAGAGGACATTCCTTCAGCGTCAGGGCCCAGGATTAACAATCCAATGAGATAATGTCCGTCCTGTTGTCTTTTCAGCAGCACAGTGTTCAAGTTACTTTAGGCCTTTGCCTGCAAATTCACCAGGTCTCTATCCCACAGACCCTGTGTCGGATAAGTGAGTGAGTGAGTGAGTTTAGTTTTACGCCGCACTCAGCAATGTTGCAGCTAAATAATCGAGTCTGGACCAGACAATCCAGTGATCAACAGCATGAGCATCGATCTGCGCAATTGCTGTGTCGGATGAAATGAAGAAGGTCTACGCTATGTACTAAATCCGATAACGTTCGTGATTTGAAGAGTTGAAGAGATTGTGGCCAGCCTTTCCACCATTCTTTCATTCCTATTTGATAGACTCCATGTGTCTGCATTGCACTGTTGTTCCCGTTACTCACAGTGGGTATACCCGTTGTGTTATTGTTGCTTGACCCCTGCCCTGACTCGTAACGTTAAATATGCCCTTTTCTTTTCAATCTTTTCAAATTTTGCAAAGCAATTTCTTTTGTAGCTTCACATATTGCTTATATTATTGTCGGAATCGTACTCTATTAACGATTATTTAACAAGGAATTCGTGGACTTACCGTTTTGCCATATTCCATCCAAGTTCCAGAATCGTCTTCCCAGTACCATCGCCATTGAGTTGCCCACTTATACAGTGAAGGTTGCATCCTGGGAGAACTGGATGACGGAGTAGACAGTCGCCGCACTGAGATCTTGGTCTTCTTGCTCAAGCCTGTCATTTCCTCAAAACTGACACGGACAAGATCTCCTTTCCTGAAAGGAAGCCTCATGAATGACCTCATGAATGTTTGTTTGTTGCCGCACTAAACAATATTCCATCTATATGGCGGCGGCGCTGACTTGGTTGACACATATCGTATCCCAACTGCATAGAACGATGCTCATGATGTTGATCACTGGACTATCTGGTCCTGACTCGTTTATTTACAGACCGCCCCAATATAGCTGCTATATTGCTGTTAAACTACACTAATCAACCCTTTGATATAGGTGATATAGCAGGAATAAATTCCAAAGCGTCAATCACTCACGTATAAAACTAGTAACATCTCACCTGTAGGCAACAGGACAACATTCTTCTCCCGGGTCAGAGTACGTCTTCTCCAGTTCAGTGTTGGTGGCATTATCAAAGTCTTTCCATGACTGCTGTCCTTGTACATCAGTCTCTGTATGCTGCCATTGGTAGATCATTGGTCGATGGTGTTTTCCGCATTTGTCACCCTGTTGGCACTTTCGAAATTTATGCATACAAATTTCATCGGTATTTTTTTCAACGGGTGCTTTCTGGTCTTTATTTGTCTGTTTCTTTGGTCTAGTTTTGGGTAAAGGCCCCTCCCTACCAAGTTGCTGTGGGTATTGAGACTCATGATCCTGTTGGTAAGAGGGGCCTGGTCTAGTTTGAGGAAAAGGTCCCTCCCTACCAAGTTGCTGTGGGTATTGAGACGCATGATCCTGTTGGTAAAAGGGGCCTGGTTGTGGTTGGGCCCATTGTCCAGGAGGTTGAAGATACGTGGCACCATATTGCTGATGGTATGGTGCAGCTGCTTGTGAATTAGCCTGTTGGTTCCATGAAAATGGCTGAAATGGCTGTTGATATGGCCCTGCTGGTGGTCGGGTTAAGGGAGCCTGTCCCATCATTGGCTGGGCGGTCTGACTGTTTACATCTGGATATGGGTTTGAATGTTGCAATGGGGGAGGGATTGGGAGATCTATCAGTGGTTGAGGACGGTTACGAATCTGTGACAGTTCCTCTCTGTTGTCTCCTCTTCCTCTAAAACCTCCCCTTCCTCCCCTTCCATCCCTTCCTCCTCTACCCCTCATCTGTTTCCCTTGTCCACGGCCTCTTTGGATTCCTCTTCCAGAGTTACCTCTGTTACTTCTTCCTCCTCTTCCGGATGAAGCAAGATGACTTTCTGATTTGCTTCTAGAAAGGGGTAAAGGAGTCAAATCAAGTTCTCGTAAATCACCAAGAATTTCCTCTTCAGGTTTCTGGATATCAAGACCGTGCTTCTCGAGTATTTCAGTGACACTCTTCTCTAAGATACTGTGCCCTTCACAATCCGCTCCACGTGTGCAAGATCCAGAAATGTAATCTGGACATAAATGCATACGGAAACACTTCGTTGGTGAGTCCTTGCAGGTTTTTTGTTGAAACTTGTGACAAAGCTCAGGCGTTGTGACTACACACCTGTTCCAAGGAGACCTGAAGATATTCCTCACGTTTTCTAGACTCAGCTTGTCCAGTCCATAAGGCTGAAGAACTCTCTGGTTGTGGGAAGTATTCAGATTGTGACCAAAAATACAGCTATTGCTTCTGCAGACGTCAGAGAGCAGAAAATACTTGCAAATATGTAAATCTCCACAGTTTTCACCACTGGAGCACGTCCCTCTATTCATAACATGTTTCCTACAAACTGCAATGCTAATTTCAATTCTAGCAGAAGTGGATAATAGGCTTTCGCCCTTTGATACTACCACTACACTTGGGACATTTTCCAGCTTCCGTTTTAGTTGAGTAGCATCATCCAAACTTCTACTCTTCATCTTCTTCAGGGACTGAAAGATTGTCAGCAATGATAACTCACATCGTTTTGGGGCAGATAAAATCTTCAACACATTTATTTCCAAGTCGTCTTCAGTGTCCATCTTGTAAGATAGTTGTTTAGCTGAAAAGAAATCAGCTGATAGAAACGTTATCCAACTATCGATGCAGATCATCTATACTGCGTAATGAATGTATATTTGTCAAACCATCTGGTATCATAATTGACATTCAACTATATATTCAATCATTTTCACTATTATTTCCCATTTGAGCCTAATGGATTTTGTTTGGGCTTTTTTTCTGAGTTAAATTCCGATGTTAACATATATTTACACCACGGTTATGATTATTTCACCTCATTCAAATTCAAGGCAACATCTAATTGATGCGTCTGTGTCAGGCAATGGTGGAGAACATATGAACAAGGTGACACACAAGAACCAAAATAGAAAATATCCCTCCGGAATATCTGCCGCTTTTCTGTGTTCATTGGATGGAGGGGCTGCCACTTCCCTATCCTTGGGCCCGCCAGGAGAGGGACGGTACATTGTGTTTGCATTTGTATTGTTTTTGCATTTATTTTGTAATTGTCTCTATTTTGTTTGCCGAAACTCACCCCTGCCCTGCAGATTTTAAGGCTCCTATAACCGAACAATAGCTGAATGCTTATTCTGACACCAGTACGAGCGGAAAATGGTGACACCCGATAAACAATCAAAGGAATGGGTTACGCATTTACCTAAAGTCATAAGTAGTATACACAAAAGGGGTACGAGATCACTTCCAACAAAAGACTCTGTAAAGCTTTATTTCATAAATAAAGCCTTTATCAGGCCCTTACCTCTCTCCGCTAGTGTGCATACCACTTTTGAATGACCGCGAATCGGCACTTTCCTGGTCTATGACAAGCCAACACTTCCTGCACTGTTGTGATCACTCGACAGGGAGGTAAGTGTTGTTTTGAGTAGTATATGGAATAGCGAGAAAAAGACGTATAGGTACACCTAAGTCTATAAGCTCCAAACTATCCAATTCGGCTCCCAGAGTCACAAAAAAAGTAGTGTTTCGCATTTGGGGGTTTGGACCTCTTTTTGTTTTTTCTTTGAGGTTTCTAGTAGTCTATCCAACCCAAGACAGGGTTTTCGGGAGAAAATCACCAGTATGTCGATGCAAGTGCACTCGAATTAGAGATACACTAGGTACATAGGTATAGAACACAACAAAATGTCTGGAACCAAGCTATAGTGTGAAGCCTATGCCGAGATCCGGTCGGGTCGTTTGTCCTTTCAAGAAGCGAAGAGGAAGTACCACATATCGCAAGCCAGATATACACAAATCCGAGGTGGTATAGACCCCGAGCCACAGACAACGACAACTCCCGACATGACCGAAATCTTCGAGGGTTCTGCTGGAGAAGTGTCCCCACGTATTGCTTTCGGACCAAGAGAAGCAAATCCTGGAGCAATCGGGGCACACCTTCTACGAGCGCTACCAGATCCCTCACCAGTTTCAGGTACTGTATTTGCTGTACTTTCGCCCATTCGTCGAAGATGGCAAAATAGTGGATTTCGTCTACCTCTACCCACCCAACCAATTTCGCCCCTCGGCAGGCAAACTCCGCATCGTTCTCGCAGACGACTACTATCCGGAACCCAAGGACAGGCACCACCGATGCACCGACTGCCTGGTCGCTCTATCGGAACTCCCCGCTGTCTTCGAGCGAGACAACTCTACGTGCAAGTGCGGTGCCATCGACCACTGCGTCGACAGCAAGAAATGCGTTCTCTGGGAAAAGAAAGCAATAGACTACACACCCCAGGAGCGACTCCCACTCGAGGTTCCAGAAGTAATCGGGGTTCGATGTCTGTATCTCGAATATAGAGAACCTGTACGACAACACCTGCGCTTTCTGGAACATACGGCACGCACTCCCCCTCAATTTGGTGGACTATTGTCCGTGCAAGGAGAAAGATTCCTGTCTCTTCCAACAGCTACTGGGGAAAGCAGAGGTACTCAGGGACGCAGCAATATTTGGCATACCCCTTTGCCCAGCTACGGCGGGCCCAAGGATAGGGAAGTGGCTGCCCCTCCGTGCAGCGAACATTGAAAAGCCACAGACATTTCGGAAGGAATGTACACATGCAAAAAGTTTGCCATAGCGAGATACGAAGGGAAAAAACGACTGTTGCTGCTTCTCGATTCGCCAACTGGAGAAAAAATGATTCCAGCCTACGGCTACAAGATACGAGAAACGATTCGGGACGCCGGTGGAATAGAACACCTACGGTTGGTGCGGGAACCGTTTCTGTGCAGGCTTGGTAAAATCTGCCGCTCATCCATATCGAAAAAGAAAGACGATAGAGAAGTCGAGTTGCTGCCCCCAGACCTTGGGCGAGAATAGTTTTCTGGGCAGCTCGCCTAGTATTTTTGCAGATGCATAGTCGCGGGCTTGGGATTGCAAAAGATGAATGGAGTCGTAGACTTTTCGTATTCCGACTGCTTTTCGTGGTAGGAAAGTAGGGTGCATACCCGGCCAAAAAAACCCAACAAAAAACGCATGGTTCGTATACCCTACTACAATACTTTTTTCCAAATAGGCTGCATTCCACACATCGAGTTCTCTACTCCATATAGTGGGGACCCCCGGGTTTGGCTGTGGAAACTGGTATGGGCGTTTCTGTCTTCTTGTCGGCCGGTGTGTGTAAGGGGTGCACGAAGTGGGAAACTGGTTTGGACGTCTTCTTCTCTTCAACATGGACCAGTGTGCTGTGCTTCCAGGTCTTGTGGGGACCTTCCAGAGATAAACGGCAACTAGCGAAATGTTTGTTTCTCTCGGTCCGAAAGCAATACGTGGGGACACTTCTCCAGCAGACCCTCGAAGACTTCGGCCATGTCGGGAGTTGTCGTCGTCTGTGGCTCGGGGTCTATACCACCTCGGATTCGTGTATATCTGGCTTGCGATATGTGGTACTTCCTCTTCGCTTCTTGAAAGGACAAACGACTCGACCGGATCTCGGCATAGGCTTCGCGCTATAGCTTGGTTCCAGACATTTTGTTGCGTTCTATACCTATGTACCTAGTGTATCTCTGATTCGAGTGCACTTGCATCGACATACTGGTGATTTTCTCCCGAAAACCCTGTCTTGGGTTGGACAGACTACTAGAAACCACAAAGAAAAACCAAAAAGAGGTCCAAACCCCCAAATGCGAAACACTACTTTTTTTGTGACTCTGGGAGCCGAATTGGATAGTTTGGAGCTTATAGACTTAGGTGTACCTATACGTCTTTTTCTCGCTATTCCAAATAGTACTCAAACAACACTTACCTCCCCATCGAGTGATCACAATAGTGCAGGAAGTGTTGGTTTGTCATAGGCCGTGTGACCAGGAAAGTGCCGATTCGCGGTCATAGTGACCAGGAAGTTGGCTGGGAAGGGCCTGATAAAGGCTTTATTTATGAAATAAAGCTTTACAGAGTCTTTTGTTGGAAGTGATCTCGTACCCCTGTTGTGTATACTACTTCATAGCTGCAATTAATCAAGAAATCACTAGACAGATTGACAAAATAACGGTTGACGCCATTAAAAATGAAATCGGTGACTGCCGAATCATCTGCACCACCAACGGTTAAAAAAGTGACGAAACTGTCTGACTGGGTCGCCGTGAGGTATTTGTAACAGACCGGTGAACTTGAAGGAGGGGATGCACGTTGCGCTACAGATTCGGTGTGGTCCATCAAAACGTATAGTATTGATTGGGCTGATATCAAAGAAGGTCAGTCCTATTTGTATTACCTGAAGGATGGACCAGGTCGAGGATTCGTGAGAGAGGAATTACTAATCATACCTTACCACACGGTGGTACCTCCATTGAAAAAATAGGCAAAAATATGGGGGACATCGAATGATGGTCGACGCTGTTTTTGCCGTATCTTTAGTCTATCGTTTGGGCATTATTTACGCTAAATAATGCCATAGGAGGAAGTGATGGAACATTGTTTGATGTCCGTGGCTCTTTTTCGATGGTGGTGGGAGCTGATTTGACCGCAGAGGTCCTCTCAGAGGACCTGTTCTCGTAAGCCCATCGTATATACTACTACTGATGTGAAAACCTGATGCCCATTTGACATTTATGGGGTATTATATGTTTTATGTTCTATTGATGTTGTTTAACGCCGCACTTCCAGCCATATAGCTAAGCCGTTGGTTGACTGTTGTTTAAAGGTCACATGCAACGTAAAACAGAACTTTGCAGATTCTGATACCTTTCGCATGGACTTACCGAAACAAATCATCAAAATGCAAATTCAACTTATAAAGTTGAAAAATAACGCGATGAAAAAAACCGCAAGAAAATCGGAGTTCAAACGTTTCACTAATTTTCCCCGACTTTTCCGCTGAAAACTGGTTTCAACAACTGGGCTGGCGCCATAGCACATGTGCAGTGAAATAGGTTTGCGCAACTTGAAGCGGGCTGTCCAGTGAATACTCGGTGAAGGCTTTGGTGTGAGCTATTTTTCTAATGTTTTGTTGATATCTCACAGGCGCGAGCTTTTTATATGTTATGACAATAAATAAACTGTTTATATAATTTCATTTGTCTATTTCACCACACGTTCTTCTTACCGAGTCACTTTCTCAATTCATACTTAAAAGCAATGTCATTATTTAGCGTTGACAGAATTTCTAACTGTGATATAGATATGTCGTTGTCACAGACAAAACTCAATGTCTTGTTTTATTGACACCTGTGTGTCTGCCTGCCTGTCTGCTAATGACAATATTAGTAGTATATACAATGGGGGTTCTGGACCACTTTCAACCAAAGCCTCTGCAAAGCCTTATTTCACAAGTAAGGCTTTGGTCGGACCCTTAGCTCTTGCTACCATTTCCCCTACTATGAAAAAGTTTGGGACGATAGCGGGACCTCCTAGCCGCGCTGGGGGTATGGCTGGAGTGTGTTGGTATCCTGGGGCACCGCTATGCCGTGTTGACTGGAGGTAACACTGTGCCGTACGGTACGATCAATAATTCCGCTCTTACAAACCCCCTACCTGGCCCATCCCTCAAGTAGTACAAGTTAGGCTCGTCTGCTTTGATGTCCACTTTATCTATGTTGTAAGTTTTGACTGACCATATAGGATCAGTGGCTCGCTTACGGCTATCACCCTCGTGTTCCCCCGGCTGGTATAGATACCTAACTAGGGCCCTATCTGGTATCTGTTTCTCTTTTCCACGCAATGGAGCAGCCGACTCTGCAACTATTGATTTTAGTTTGATAGCGTCTGCCGGTTTCTTGCCGGTGAGACGGGTGACTTCATGGTTGATTGCCGACACCACCTTGAGTAACCTCGCGACCCATTCAGTCGATCGTTTTCCCGGGGTTGCCATCTCCCTAGCATACTGATGTCCGAATAAGCGCTCAGTCAAAGTCCTATTAAATCTCTCAACTATGGCTTGGCTGCGATGGCTCCGCCGCCGCCACGCCTGACCTTTGTATCGTGTTTGGCTAGCAGTTGTGACACGCCACCCATGAACTCCCGTCCGGGGTCAACTTGCAGCTCTGTTGGCCATACGCCAGCGGACTGGGCGCTTGTATATCGTTCAAATCCTCTGGCTACCTGGGCAGAATCTTTTCGTGGTCAAGGGCTCGGCTTCCTTTGTAGCGACTGGCTACGCCCACTACGGTTAAGGCATACTTGTACCTCTTATCGTGGGTAGGAACAGTAGGTCTGCCTGGTGAACGCTATATTAGGTATGTTAATTCCAAACTTCCTTCTAGGCACGTGAGCGTGGTGGTGGCAAATAGATCTGCCACAGGGCTTGTTTTTCAAGCCACTTTGGCCTCTCCGGGGTACTCAAGGCGCATTTTAGCTAGCTTATCTACAGCGCTAGCTCCTTTCCAGTACCCACGCCGGGCTATAGTAAATAGCCTCAAACTTTCTCTGGTTCGCGGACATGTTCAATTTTCTCATGTCCATACGCTGCATTTGTTTATCCCATCAATAGCTATCCAACGTTTAGTGTCCATAGGCGACAGGGATGTCTTGTTTATAGTCAGTCCGTGATATCTTATGGCCATCACTTCTAAGTGTGTTCATTTTATGCCTAAAGGTACGGGTCTTGAACAGTGCTTCCTTGAATCTGGCGTGTTTGATGTGTTGTTTCACCACATACTTTAACACCCTTAGCCTTCCGGATCTCACCATTGTCGGCTTTCAGTATGGAGTACATCTTAGGCCTCAAACCTATGTACTATTCGCTATGGGCGTGCCAGCACACCTCATCCTTCATCTTACCTAGGACCTTTTTATTTACCGTATCGTGTATGGCATGGTCCTTGGGGTAGTCGCTGGTGTCATACAAATCGAGGTGTTTTTCATGTCCTCGCATTAACGCCCTCGGATCGAATCTCCATCAGCAGGGAATCCGTGTCAGTGTACAGCACTTCACACCTGTCGCCGCATTCTGTTTCTTAAGCTCGTTGTAGTAAAAGTCGCACATCAGGTGTTTGGATAAATCGAGGATGCTCATCCCCACGTGAAACAGGCCGTTGAATTTTATGTGGCTTTTCTTCATGTGTAGGGCAACTAGGTCATCGGTGAATATCTTGCTACGGTTGAATGCCGGACTGGCTATCAGTTTCCTGAGCTTGTCTTCCTCATTCGGACCGAATCCAGCTTCACGGTCAATGCCGCTTTCCTCAGGTTTTCCATAGTCTTACCAAACACCGAGTTGTTCATGGAGCTTGTAGAGATTTTTCTCAAAATCACTGGTGGCAAGCTTTCGGAGGTCTGTGTTCATTCTGATGTAGGGCTCCATCCATGGGCTCTGGCCTAACACGAGCACCCTATGTATTTTAGTCAACCTCATACCCAACTTACAGGTACAGCTGTAGGTTGCGATATAGTGAATCCATGTACTTGGTCTTATTCATTAAGTTGGGCACGAGTTTTTCAACGTCTGTCACCCGCCCACCTAACAAGTTATGTTGGTACTCAGACATCCAGTCTGGGTTAACTCTCATACGTTCGGGGGCAAGGGGGTAGCTGTTGTGTGATGTGTGTAATGCCTTGGGGTACTCTAAGTCAACCTCGAGGATATAACCTTTGTTCGAATCTGGTGCGATGCTCATAACATCGACCTCCTGTGACGCCCATTCGAATCACCCTGTGGGTAGATACTGGCTCATAGCCCAGCCGTACAGGTTGTTGGCGTCGAGGTAGAGAATGTGATTGGTTGGCTTGCGAGGGTCGTAGCCCTTCACGCATTGATTATTTGCCTCGCTGCATCGCTTGGTTGCCATGGAGATCCCACCTCGCAAGCCTTTCTCAATGAATAGGTGCATGTCATAATCTGTGAGTAATTCCAACTTAACTCCGGTCTTTTAAGCAAGGCATCCGACGACAGACCTGGACTGGTGTAATACCATGCGGGTCGAGTTTATACTGCTTTTAAACACGTCCGGCCTAAAACGTTTCAAACACGTCGGGTTAACAGCAGTACATCTGTCCTCAAGTACAGGTCGTGATAATCCCCCAGGTTCTTACAACCCAGTTTATTCCATACATTAATAGCGCAGTGAGTAATCATCTTGGGATATTGCTGAGTCGGTCAGATTGCTGTAAAATTCTCTGATGGGGGTAGTCTGGTCTCGCTAACTTGACCCAACTATCCATGTACTCATAGGGTACACACCTTCCTCATAAGCAGGGGTCTAGTCTCGCGCCTGTGTATCGGTCGGTGATAGGGAAGGTATCGTCACCTTGACCAGACTGTCGAGTGAAGACAATAGAAATTGTACTGAATCTATGAACCTAAGACCGTTTAAGCTGAAGGAGATGTATCTCTCCATGTTGTTGGGGATGCACGTTATATTACCATCGATTTTCGCAATGGCCTGCATGATCAAGTGTGAGTCATACCCTCTCAAGTTGTGAAAGACAACGGGGATGTTTATTGTCTTAGGGGTGATTCTAAGCTTGAGGTTACACGCGCTATGAGCGGCGCCTCTATACTTACCGGTTACGTGGCAGTGATCTCTCACCGAATCACCATTCAGTGGTGAGTCACACACATGACAGTTAGTGCTACAGGCGTGAGCTAGCTTGTCGGCTCGGGTCATACGCATGGGAGCGACTCTATACAGTGCATTCCTAATAATTTTTTCTTCCTCCTGCAAACACTTTAGAAACCTTTCAGCCGCGTCAGGGCCCCTATACACTACCGGAGCTTTCGTTTCCCCATCACAACGGACGACAATGTATCCAAACCAACAGGCTTCATGCTCTTGTGTTTTTCGGGTGGTTGGGGTACCCCCAACAACCCCGCCTGTGGGGTTATCCCCAACAACTGGTTTGACCAAGGCTTCAAAGTCGGCGTATATGATATAAGGCACAGACATTTGGTTCTTGTGGTTACCGAATTTTAGGATATTGTCACCTTCTTTAGGCATGTCGACTCGTATAGCCGTCTGCCCCACACCTTGGCAATCCTCCCGTGGGATTCTAATAAATCAGCTCGTGTGAAGCCATGTAGGCACCGTTCGCAGAAGTGGGTCTTTTCTCTGTGTGCCGATTGGTCATACAACAGCCTGCTAAAGTGTTTTATCCATGTGTAGTGATACTTGTCACCTCGCTGAATCATGAATATATTGATAATGGGTTTCCCCCCTTGGGGTCCCCCCAACAGTTGGGGTCCCCCCAACGGACTGACTCTGTGCACTATTGTTGTGTTACCTTCGTGCCCAAAGACATTTATAGCTAGATTATTCTGTTTTTCTATTTTAGTGATCTGGGATATGGGGGTGGGTTCATCTATACCATCCCAGTTGAGTCCATCGTCTTGGGGATAGCTAGAAAGCCTGTCTGAATGAGTGTCAGCTGGAAACAAGGCTGACCTGATAGCTACCCTCAGGCAATCGTCTCCTCTATTCTTGACATTGACCATGGCATGTTTTTTCCTATAGTAGGGGGGCAAGTCTAGGTATGACCCGCCTCTGAACGGCACGTGAGTTAGCTATGTCTAGATAGACATTATCGATTTTATCTACAGTCCACCCAGACCCCAAGTGTGTGTAGCGTTCTAGGTATTCCCGTATCTGCTGAAAACTGGTATCGATTGATGCGTCAATGGTCTCTGTATGCGTGACAACCTTTTTGTTTACCTCGAAGTAAGGCTGAACGCATTCTCAGTGACTCCCAGTGGGGGTTCCCCACGTTCTTATCGGCGACATTTTCACTGTGATTTGAAATTTGATACTTCCTAGACTGTTTAGTTCCTGGTTTATTTTATCAGCTATCAGAGGCTTGATATCTGTAATGTCTATGTTCCTATCAACATGCATGCTCAGCCTTTCAAATAGTTACCTACAGCTACAGTGGGTACTGAACTGTAGGTCGACAGCTCTATTCTGTCAGTGAACAGTTCTACAAGCTGTGGCTTTCTCATTCGAATATCCCCCTAACCCCAAATCACGCCTGAACTTTCAGTTCTTTACAGTGGGAGGTTTTGCTACGGGGCATGTGATAACAATGCCATTAACCCGCTCTCCCCAGGTTTGAATAACCCGTGAATCCAAGCTGTTTTGCTTGAGCTTTTAATTGTTTTACCGTGGAGGGGCTTCTAAACCTAGTAATCTCAACAATGCTGGCTTCCGTGATTCGAGAATACCCGACACACCTCTCTGCCTGGCTTAATTCGCTTTAAGTTCACCAACAGTGGTCATAATTATGCATACACACCTAAGAGAACCAATATCTAATTGGCCCAACCGTGAAGGTAAAAATCAAGATACACCTTATCGATTATTCCCTCAACTCCACCCGAATATGCAAAGAGCATAGTAGGGTGTTTTGTATTACTTGCAACGAGTCACAACAAGTATATCTATATCCCCATGCACATCTACTCACCACCATCAAAGTAATTCCAAGTGTGCCCAGCCCATGGCACATCAAACCCTACTTTTACAATGATTGTAAACGAGCACCCCTTATATAGTTCCCTAATAATCATGGGTTTGAGGACACTAATATCTATACTTTTCCCCACATCCATCTGCCAGCTGCTCAGGCAACCTTCCCTGGGCTCAATTTCCACAAACATAGCTATACGTAGGTGTGTATAATCTCTAATTGGGATCTATCTTGAGAAGTCGCCCTCACGCTCTTTTATGTAGGCCTTTTTATTCTCGTAGATGAGGTGATGTCTGACTACGTTAGCCTCCGCGGAGCTTTACATAGACAGTAGTGCCCTCTTTAACCCCTATACCGCATTACAGAACACACGTAGTTAGGGCTTCCCATGTGGAAACAACAGTACCCCCTGAGTCCTGCATTTCCTACCACAGGCTCGGTCTTCCCATAAGTATGTATTCGCGATCGGTATGGAGCAGGTCTCATGTTTAGCATACTTATATGGGTATTTAGTCTAATTGTTTCAATAACCAACGAGTCGCTGCTATACCCAGCTTATGAAGACCAGTTCACGGTCCATTTGTCCCTTGGATGGTGTGTAGTACTGAGCGAGTGTGGGTTTATTGAGTGGTTGCAACTCTTTACCTGTTAATAGGTAGTATTGTCTCGCTAAGTCGTCGACATCGTGGAATGTTTGAACAGCATGGTTTTCACGCCTGAGTTGTTCGTTAATGTAATCGATCCTCTGGAGGCGTTTTTTAGCGTGCATCGATTGTGCGGCCTGTAATCGCTTCTACAGCGAGGTGCGGTTCTCTTCCGTTCGCCGTCCGACTCGTGACTTGAGAAGAGGAAATTACTCCCGGAAAATGCTAGGGCATTTACTAACGCCCCACCAACCATCATGGCAATCGTGGCCATCTTTACTTCATAATATTTTCAGGTAGTATCCCTTGTTTTACTAGGATGTCTTTTGTAGCCATCGCCATACCAAGGTTCATTATAAGCATACCCATCTAGCTTGATAGTTGGTTGTTTAAGCACCATTTTGGTCAACCGAGCGTATCCTACGGCTAGACTGGCGACCACTGTGGCGTGGTATGCGTCGTTGACGAACGTTTTCCCCTCAGACATTATGTATATGATATAAAAATATTGAATTATAACATGATATGCGGGTCGACCTCTAATTGTGGGGGATCCCCGGAATCCTTAGGATTGTGAGGGTTTCCCTCCCCGGAATCCTTAGGATTCCTATGTCGTATATATAACCACCAGATAGCCACGCAGCAGCTATGCGATACAACTAACAAAAGAGTCGCCCGGGTGAGTCACCCCTGATAATTTTATGTTGGTTACACCACCGTTTTTTACCGGCAGCTACTCTCTTAGGATTCTTCTGCCTGGTTACTGTAGGGGGTTGGGGTTTCCCCAACGTGGGGGTTTCCTCCAGTTGTTGGGGTTTCCCCAACGTGGGGGTTTCCACCAGTGGGGTTTCTTCTGAAGGGGTCTGGGGTTGGGTCTCCTGTGCAGCATCCATCTATACTATTATTATTATTTTTCCTCTCAAATTGACAATGCTTTGCCGTGATAATCGCCGCCGTCACCGGGGCTAACAACATACCGTATTTGTGATACAGCTCACAGCTAATAGAGCTCAAGGCGTGTTCAATAAAAGGGTCTTTCTCGAGGTCTTCCCACAGGTAAAGTCGACGCTCTGGGGGGATGGGAAGGAAGTACGACGCAATACCAGTGTATATCTGGGTCATAGTCGATCCTATTGTCTTTGTCATTTCTGCTCCGAGCCGGGACTCGTATCTAGCGTACAGCTTATCGATTTCTTCGGCTGACATTTTGTGAATTTTATCATGAGTGTAGTCTCCAAAGTAATGTTTGGCTTTGCCACCAACAGCCAACGCCACCAGTTTCTCTCGCTTATCATCATCCACCTGGGGTGACTGGGGTACCAACAATTGTTCAAGCAATTCCTCACACTCCATCTTATAATGTAACAAGTAAGTTTTAGTTTTAACAATATAATACCCGATGCAGGCAAAACACAGCGAAATGAAGGTTAAGTTGCACACGACGCACACTTCAAATATCATAGCTATAACTAAATGCTAAGCATTATACTAAGCATTGCTAAGCATTTGCTAAGCATTACTAAGCTTTGCTAAGCATTTACTAAGCATTGCTAAGCTAAAACACCCTATAGGCTACTGGTTGATCGGTCTTGAGCACGAGCTTAGGATGTTTAGTTTCAGCGAGCTGTTTCTTCACACGCTCCCGTTCTAATTTACTCATCACATCGTTCTCTCTCAAACACTCCTCGAACGAATCCCTGTCCTTGCAGTGAAATAAGGCCACCCATCGCGTCTGCTCCCTTAGGTCTTTCAACACCGAGTTGAACTTCTGCGCCAGTACCCATACGCTATGATTTGCGTGTCGGCCGGAGAAGGCCAGGTACGATAGCATGTCTCTCTTTTTTGTTATCTCACAATTAGCGCTGCAGTCGTCCAGTATGAACAGTGTAGACTCCCCTTTAAATTTCATATGGTAAGCTTTCAACCAGTCCTGCAGGCGTGTTCCCGGGTCGACTTTGTGTGTACGTCCGGTCCGGCTATCACCCAAGGTCTTTCCGCGGTATGCTTTATTCATGCTTAGAGTAGGGCACACGATAACGATGTTATCAAACACATCCCTGTAGTGCCCCTCCAACATATCCAACACGAAAACGGTCTTCCCACAGCCAGTCTGCCCGCACACTATGGCGCAGTGTGGGTCGCGGGGCAAATCAGTAGGCAGTGGTCTAGTAGATGGCTTGCACGAATCTCCCATTGTCTATATTAAGTTGCGCGTCCATAATAACGTACAGATATAATTTCAACTTACCAGCGGTTGAGCCTTCTTGGTAATCTGGATAGTAATCCTCGCTGCCATTGTCTGGCGCGGCGGCCCGCTACCGTGTAGTTTATCGTCATCCGTGGATCGCATGTCCAACCATAGGGCGTACTTGGTGGTCAGGTATTCACCGATCTTCACGGAGGATAGGTCCAGGTCCTTGGTTATGTGGTGTTGTTTGGCTGGTAGCTTTTTTATCCCATCCCACTGCTGGTATGGCCTCATACCATGACTGAACAGCTGGTTGGGCACGCCTCTATGGTCACTTCCACCTTTTCAATCTCGGGTTGAAAAACTCTCGCCGTCCCTCCGAACGGCTCGTAATCCTCCACTGGGATCTACCAGGATGCCTTTCATCGATCAGCGCCGCACGCTCAGGTTGATATTCCACACAGTGTCGCTCTTATCTCGCACGACTGATCTATGCCTCAGTATGCGATCGTACAGGATGGCCATCTTCCCAGAGTACTGGCTTCAACCTGCCTGGCCAGCTCCGGCTAGTGACCATGTCGAACTCCAGAGAGATGTTGTCTATGGCGAACTGGCCTCATCACCGCTTCGACGCACGCACTACTTTACTGTAGTCGGTTAAATGTGAGCTCAGATTCAAGCCTATCACCCAGCTGCCTGGTAAAACGGCGCGTGTCCCGTGAGCAACTCGAAGTCGAGCGCACGCAGAACCGGTTCCCGATGCACGCCATGGCGTCTTTCACCGTCCGTGATCTTGTCTAGCTGGTCTTGGCGCGAAGGCATACCCTATGCGCGACCGGGTTGATTTTGTTGATACCCTGGTACACGCCATTGACACGCTTCTCCTCGCTTCCAGAGATCCCCATAGCAGTGAAACACGCCGCTGTCGTCGATGCTCAGCACCTCATTACCGCTGATCTTGATGGTGGTTTTCTTGATGATGGCTCGACCTACGCTCCGCACTAGCTCGCGTTTGTCGTTGGTGGAGGTCAACGTGAGGTTGAACGCAGTCGAACCGCCTGGTACAATGAGGTCATTCTCGCCAAGGTTTGGAAATCTTACCAGCAGCGCTTTGGTTCTGGTCTATCTTGCTGGGATTGTTGGTGATGGTCACCGACTGGCGCCGGACTCTGGCCTAGAGGCTCTCTTTGATCTTCTGAAAGGATCTAGTTTTCTACCGTACATTGTTATATAAATGAAATATATTTTAATACTAAATAATGGCAGAGTACATACCTATGGATGATATGTGGGATGATAGTGCCCAGGCATTCGACGAGCAGGAGACCTCATTCACTAACCCTTAAGTACTGAACTTGTACAGCCTGCTGTCGACGATTATTACAACGCAGTTGAAAATAGAGACAACATCAAGCCGCTGGGAAGGGACTATGCCAAGTTTACCGTCGATAAGAAGGGCACGCTGCGATTGAAGGCTCACCCGGGCTCGATATCATAAAAGACGGGAAGCCGTGATGCTTTTGTCAACACTCACCAGTCGCCTCTGGTGGGGCCAGCTGATCCGTGATGAACATAGATTACGCATTACGCGACGACCTCAAGCTTCCCTCGGCGGTCGTCCAAGATCTGCAAGCAGCCAGGGCCAATACTGGGGATGCTAAAGAAACGTCGGACAGTATCGAAAAATATTGACCACGCATCATGACAAACCCTTGCCGGGTCTCGAATTTCCCCTGAGGGAACTGCGTGGGCCTAGACGAAGCCTTGAAACATGTA
The DNA here is from genome assembly GCF_003918875.1 of Haliotis rubra. Classification (NCBI taxonomy): domain Eukaryota; kingdom Metazoa; phylum Mollusca; class Gastropoda; order Lepetellida; family Haliotidae; genus Haliotis; species Haliotis rubra. The sequence continues at coordinate 180,265 of NW_025765215.1, read as the reverse complement.
CGCTTCGAGAACTCGTGAACAACATGGGGAAACTTAACAAAATCGATGAGCACATCGCCATGAGAAAATAAAACTCACCGGAGCGGATGGTGATATGAAACGTCGTATCGAGGAGAGAATAAAAAACTTGGAAGACGAGAGACGGACTAGGTTGGAATCCGCTTCCTCTAACCGGGAAGCCCTCCGATCACAGATCAGTAGAGTACGGGAAACCATCGATCGAGTCCTAAATGAGGACACCACGCTAGCTGACAGGATTCGGATACTGTTCCGGGAGCAAGGCATCACCATCGCCAGCATTCTGACTGCATTGGGTTTCATCATATCAACCCTGGTGGTGTCACTGAGTGGGGGGCCCACACCCCCAAGTGGCGGCACACCACCAAGTGGTGGGGGTGTCAGAGACTGGATTAAAAAACTAGGGGAGGCCCTGGCTAAACTGGCTGGTAAGGCTGCCGGAGCCCTCCCCGGCATCCTGGGTAGCATCGTCTCGTGGTTGTTGGGCGCTCTTGCTAAAACTGCCACGTGGCTTAGTCAAAACCTGTGGGCAGCCATCAGCCGCGTGGCGGTCTGGTGTACGAAGTGCTAAGGAATTTTAACCAAATGAGCCCCAAAAGCTACCCCACCAACCACCAGGGCTGTTTTACGGTCGATGTGCTGCTGATTGGCCGCCTGAACGTGTGGGGTCACCCCCACAGGGGGTATTGGTTGAGCCCTAGGCCCGGGGTGGCGCCACTATACCCGTTTTCACCGTCGTGGGTGGTGGGACGTGGGGACGTTAACATCGGGGTTGAGGCCAACTTTGACCCGCCGTGGCTATAACTATTTTGTTGTTGTAGCCAACCACTTTTTATTCTCAACTGCATATCGCCGGAGCCATGTACAACCCCACGCCGAAGACATAGTCAACTTTCGATCTGGCTTATTCCAACACGTCTTGGTAGCTTGATGGCACTCGGGAGATCAACTGGAGAATTAATAGCATCCTCAACGTTAACAATAAACTGTTTCTGAGCGTCGTAAGCAGTCCCCTTTACCAAGGATGTTGGAACGCGTTTGCATCTGCGCACCCAACAGCGCCCACACGTACGTTCGAATCGAGTCGTTTAAGCGTTCAGTGCCGGCACGAGTGAACCCTTTTGACGTGTCCAGCATAAATATTTTCCAAATGTCTTTAACGTATGGGGGTTGCTCGACCTTTTTGATGGTGAAACCAACGTTACCTTTAAAGTCCATACGATCATCTCGCCATTCGTTACTCGATAGAGTAAATTCTGGTCGAAGTAAACCTCGTTTCAGTAGATCATCGCTGGCTTCTTTCACCGGTTTTGATCCAATATGTATGGGTTTAGGAACGAGGGTGGAGAATGTATGGAAGAAATTACCCGTACTAAACATATTGTGCTTCATAAAGTTTACCACTATATCTTTTCGTAATGCTTTTACGGAGAGCCCAGCACTGTATGGAATACCCAACCCGTGGTTCACTCCTCCTGGTATACGCCAATCCGTTTTAGGGTTGATTCCGAATTCACCACAAATACGTTCGTAGGCCAGTCTATCGTACTGGTTGTTTACTGCATCCCACGCCTTTTCCTGTGGGAGCGGGGCGCTGATCTCTTTGAGGATACGTCTGACCTGGTAGTACACATGAAACATGAACACAGACTTACTCAGCGGTCCACGCCGAGTGTCGGTCAATGCCACACCACACCCCGTTGTAACGCACCACACGGCGAAGTTAAGTTTATTCTGCCAGAACTGCATAGGGTTGTTTAACCAAGCGTGGACTGCCTTGACGTTAGTCACCGAAAGCTTATAAATGTCGAACACATCTATGAGCTGGGAGTCGAAATGCATCCCATCAGCTACTACGATCTTCATGGGGAAGAAATCTACGTCCAGTTTAGGGTAAAACAGTCCAGGGGAGTAAGACACTCCTTGCGAGGATGCTCCTCCTTGGGAATACATTTTAAAACTATTATATAATGAGCATATATACTCTAACATGTACATAACACTTCCAGGAATAACGAGCGGTGAGGCCATTCAGCTGACGCACGCGATCGATAATACGTCGGGTCACCTCGAAGTCGCACTCTGCGATATCACCTACCTACCGCAATGGACTAACATCAACGCCAGCAACAATAAGCTGTTCGTCAGTGGAACTCGCAGCCAGATAACTGACGGCTACTACAGCGCAGTGCTGGCTAAGCGATGAGGTCTTCAAACCCCTGGGAGCCGAACTCAAGATGAACGACTCAAACGGCACAGTGGTGTTAATCAACAACGGAAGAAACTCCTTGAGGCTCGGCCGCCATTGGCGACACTCGGTATGTCACCTGACGAGATAAAACCAACAACAACCGTCACAGGCATCGGTTACCCGACCTAGTACCGCATCGAGAGCTGTACATTCATCTAGGTCAGGTGAGCACAACATACAACATTCAAGGGGGTCACCCTTCCACTATACTGAGACCCGTACGGTGAAAACGGAGAAATACAACGACGGTAGAACCGAAGTCGCTTTCACCGCCGCAGTATAAGAGGTTGACTCAGGGCAACATACCTGAGCTGATAATATCTGTGTTAGATATAAATCACAATCCCGTGAATATAGGATACCTCAGCTTAACGCTTCACATAAAATGACCAGCGCACAAGGGCCCGGGTGAAAAATGCGTCAATGTGGGGATCTCCGACCGGGACACACGCTGGTTTCGACGCCCCGGAGTAGATGGTAAATTGCACGCGTTTGCAACTGAAAACAACATTTACAAACGCTGAAGTCCCTCCGGTGGAGCCCTAGGTGATATAGTAGATACCTCTCAAGAGCGGTAGTCAACACTAAGTACACCCTCTAGTCACCACCGTAATGATAATTGATAATATACCCATCGCTTCGGGGCAAACTGTTCGACTTAGACGATGTTGAGAGCACTACCGTCGCCTCAAAACAAGCCATATACCGCTCTTCACCGAAGATGACAAGTGGGTGTTGTTACCCGATAAAGACTGGTTTCTCAATATTGAGGCTCGGCTCCCCTATGTGTTCACGGATAACAAAGACAACCACCTAAACAAAGTCGTTAACAACAGAACCCTGCTCGTGGCTTATCGTCCCGACTCAGACGAAGGAAGTCATCAGCCCACTCAACAATATGGCAGCCCACATGCTATCGGGTAAACCGAACATGCAAAACGGGTATTGCAGTTGGTGTCTGAATTAGGAAGGCGTGGTCAGGATACTAGAGAGTCTCTACCGCTTAACTCAACACTGATCATCAAAGTCTACCTAGGGGAACCATCGGGAATGATGTCGAGATCGCGGAAGGGGGTCAAACTCGGTGGGTGAAACGACACCAGTATCACGCTTGCACAGTTTACGTCGCGGATGGGTGTCGGCTCCAACACCAGTCTGCAGGGTGTCACCGTGGATCGTGGAAAACACGATATCACTAACCAAGATCTTCCTACCTGACAACATACACTTCATGGGGTGAAGTTCACCCCTGAACTATTATCAGAAAACCAGTTGGAAACTATATCGCGAATAGTATTATAGCAATGACCAGTCATCGTCCCAACACTACGCTTTTAATGACCTAGGGGACACGGAGGGATTCGATCAGCCTGGTGAGGAAGACACCTTATACATCCTGCACTTGAAAGACAACGTGTATAGGCGGGCTGTAATGACCCATCATCTACCCAAAATCACCCTCGGGGGCCTAGGAGGCACAAGGGGTTCGACCAGCCTGGTGAGGAAGAAAAACGTACGGTCTACACTTTAAGAGATGGTGTGTACATACGGGTGGCTTCGCCAGACGACTTTATAGAGCCCAAATGGTTGATCAACATGACCCTCACCGCACCTTATATATCGTTAAAAAAAGATAGGGAGGTCTCTGAAATTAGGAACAACGGCCTCTTGTTTGGGGTTTTCATCCCGAAACATAAGATAAGTATTCAGTTAACAGATGATTCCACGAATAACATGTTAGGTGTTCCAGGCTGGGAGGGTGATTTAAGGTTTGACGGCCCCGATACCTCATTAGCCTATATGACTGTGGACCCAGGCTCCACACTCGCCATAGAAGTCTTCCTCGGATCGGTTCGGAGGGATACAGAACGACAACTTTTACCTGGGGTGACAATTCGCTGGGGCATCACTGACAGGCACCAACGTTGCCGTATCATCATACGACCGGACCCCTCAACGGGTTCTATAACCCCCTTATTAAGCTGCCCCATTAATGTTCGTAGAGACGAGAGTTACCTATCAGCCTCTCACCTATTACCCTGTACGATAATCTAAACCTTATAAGCCTGAAATATACTTTGCAAGAATTAAATGTCGCATTTCGATTTAAAGATCTTTTTAGAATATATTATATACACAGGATGGGGCTGTACCCAGTCGTAGAGGAAGTAGCGAAGACCCTGGAAACCGTAGACGGTTTCCGCTTGAGGCAGTTATGTGATGTGAAACGTCAACTAGAACAAGACCGCTGACATCGCAGCGGAAAGCACTGTATAAAAAGTACCACAGAGCTTTCAATATCGTGGACGGGGCTGACACTGCCCTTATGGCAACCAGCATGGGGCTAGGAGCGGCAGGTGTTGGGTTGTGAGCTACCATCGTGGCTGCACCTATAGTACTAGGTATCGAAATAACAGCTGGGGTGGCAGGGGTGTTAGGGGTGGCTCTTAAGTTGGCATCACGCAGACTGCATCGTAAGGCATTGAAACACGATGAGATCAGGGTTCTGGCTGTGGCAAAGCTGAACACAGTAAGTGAGCGTATTTCCACTGCACTCACTGACAGTAAGATCTCAGAGGAGGAATTTAGTTCAATCCTCTCTGAACTCACAAAATATAATAAAATGAAACAAGAGATTCGATCCAAGTCTCGTAAGTCTACTATCAGCGAGGATGATAAAAAAAAGTACATAGAACAAGGGGTGAAAAAAGCCCAGCAAGCCTTTATTACAAACACCAAAGAGATTATAGGCGATTCACATTAAACTGTTTCATCGATGTCAACGTGACATAGCGCCACGTGGAGCTATTATAGAGCAATCCCAGGATACCAACACACTCCAGCCATACCCCCGGCGCGGCTAGGAGGTCCCGCTATCGTCCCAAACTTTTTCATAGTAGGGGAAATGGTAGCAAGAGCTAAAGGTCCGACCAAAGCCTTACTTGTGAAATAAGGCTTTGCAGAGGCTTTGGTTGAAAGTGGTCCAGAACCCCCATTGTATATACTACTATATTCAATACACAACTGCGATCACTGACCACATGCAATTTGAACTTAACACCAATCAGGCTATACACCATAAACAAAACGCATTGATTTATGGCCGGAGTTCGGTCTCTGTCACATTATGTAATTACACAGACAGGCAGGTGTGATACTTGAACACATGACATGTTATGATGTCTGTTGATTGCAAAATGTTATACACAAAAAATGAGCATGTATTTACAAAACCCAACATCTCTATATATACAAACACAATGAGCTGTGAGGGCATCTGCAAATGAACCAGCCGTTACACTTGAGTGCACACCCACTCCCTCTGACTGGGTTCGGTATCACGGCTGCTTCGTTTCTTGGGAAGTAAACCCAAGTACACAATATTGCACTTTTGATTTGCGATTGTACGCTTATAATTTTGTTTATATGTGTTTTCATAAACAGCAATGTATATTATATGTCATGAATAAGTGATAATTGTATTTTAATTATGTTTGATTTTTGGTTGCATGTGACTTTAACGCCGCACTTCCAGCTATATAGCTAAGGTTATTGGTTGGCTGCCGTTTAACGCCGACTTCCAGCTTATATAGCTAAGCGGTTGGTTGGCTGTTGTTTAACGCCCGCACTTAGCAATATTCCAGCTAAATGGCGGCAGTGTGTAAATGATGGAGTCTGTACTAGACAATCTAGTGATCAACATCATGAGCATCGATGTACACAACTGGGATACGATGTCAACAAGGTAATTGCTCCCTGCATGTTCCCAGATCATCGTTCTGTTTCCCAGATGAAGTCAGGCTGTATTAAACTCCAGAGAAACATACAACTTATGATATTATGCTATTGTTATGATATACTGATTATATGTTGTATGCTTCTCGAGAATATGGTCCGATACTGTACTCTTGTAGCAGTGTCACCGAGATGGTAGGCGAGGGATAACACTGCTACAAAAAGTCGTGACATCAGACCGTATTACTCGAGGGAGAAGTTTACAAAGTATTTATCTTACTGCCATGTTAAATGCACAAAATATCATTTTATTTTGAGACCGCTACCGACTTATATGACATAATCATTTAAACAAAATGGCGTCTGACTCTTTGACTGAATTTTAAAATCAGTGAAACATTTCTGACACTTTTACAACTGCTATAAAAATGGTTAGTTATGTTTTAAGTTTAGTGTGCAAACGATTCAATGTATAAAAGCAATGTATAGAGGTTTAAATAAAGCAATGAAAAGTCGGTAAAGAAATGTGTACATAGTGAACTCAAAAACAGCTAATCGAACGGTTTTCGAACTCCGTGCACTGCATGCGTCATATTATGACGTCATACGATTGTTAGAACTACAGCTCTGGGCGGAGAGTTTGGTAACCAATCGTGGCAGCGGTTGTGACCCTCCTGGGAAGGGGTGACAGGGAAACTTGATAAGGTGTCATTGACCAATGAAATGGAAGTATTTTACGTGAAATTGAGATAACGTATCACATACCCCCGTGTCAGAACATTATTCGAAAATAATGACTCCGAAATTGTGAAAAAAGATCTTTCGCACCAGCGGCAACATTGCAAAAAAAAGAAAAAAGATACACAACAAAAGAAAAAATGACAACTACATTTGATATCAAATAACAGTAACCACGTTAAGGTGATTAAAAATATATTTTGCATTTTACGGAAATTTGAATCATTTTAGAAAATGTATCAATGGCAGTTTACGAACTCGTGCATATTTTACCTCTATGCTTGCGTTGATGTACGGGCTTCCGGTTTCATCAAGGGAGGATACAATTATTAATATTGTAAATATTTTTCATGCTCTGCATTATTTAGGTATTGAATCATTTTATTATAATAATTAGATATATTAAAAGGATGACAATAGTTTTTCGGTATCACGACGCATTGTTTTTGTTAATAACTAATTAAATCGAAAGTTGCTAATTTTTAGAAAATTGCGAACCTCAGTGTTTTCTCTTCACTAAAGAAAAAAAATATTGTTCAAATTGTAAAGAACTTATTTCATTATGAAGAAAACATTTGAGTAACCACTCGACGTGCCGAGAGAGGACAAGGTATGATAAGGGTGTTTTTTGGCCCACAAACAGAATTGGCTGAACACGTTATTTGTTTAGAGACAAGATAGCTTTGCATAAAAAAGTTAATTTTTAAATGATCTGAGGCCGTAATTCAATGCTAAGGGGCCCAAAATGGGTTTTATCAGTTCCCAAGAAAAAAACAGGAAGTCTGAAATATCAGTGTGCCATAATGACTTATTTACAACTATCAGTTTATTAACATACAAATAACATCAGTTTTACAACAGGTATTCATGATCAAGAAACATGTCAATATCAATCACAAGGTTTTAACTTCACGAGGCCCAATTAGGGTTGCAATACATTGTGGACAGTAATTCCACTTGCCAATTGTTTACAAAAACCTCATTGTTCACAACTTTCTTTGCAAATATAAACTATAGGTCAATTTTACAACATGCACTTATGATAACCAATCATGTCGCACTAAAAATCACAGGGGCCCATTTTGGTCTAATTACATTTTGGACACAGCTTGATTTTAACAAGTAAGAGTTAAAAGTCAGTATTCACAACAAGTTTTAGCAAATATACAGAAAATGTCTCATTCAGAACATGTTATTACAATAACCAATCATGTTGCACTAAAAATCACAAGTCTTGACCGCAAAGGGGGCCATTTGGGGTGACATTGCATTCTTGGCATAGCTTGATTTCAACACCATCCCAGATAGCATTCAGACGTTGGCAATGGTTTTGCCAACATTGCCAACGTTGGGCCAACGTCCGAATGCTATCTGGGATGTAAGTGTTAAACGTCAGTATTCACAAACATTCTTGCAAATATACAGTAAACATCTCATTCACAACATATTGTTACAATAACCAATCATGCTGCACTAAACATCAAAAGGTCTTGACCTAAATTATAAAGGGGCCCATTTCGGGTGAAATTGCATTCTTGGCAAAGCTTGATTTTAACACCATGTAAGTGTTAAAAGTCAGTATTCACAAACATTCTTGCAAATATACAGTAAACATCTCATTCACAACATATTGTTACTGCACTAAACATCACAGGTCTTGACCTCAAAGGGGCCCATTTCGAGTGACATTGCATTTTGGCACAGCCTGATTTTAACACCATGTAAGTGTTAAACGTCAGTAATCACAAACATTCTTGCAAATATACAGTAAACATCTCATTCACAACATTATGTTACAATAACCAATCATGCTGCACTAAACATCACAGGTCTTGACCTCAAAGGGGCCCATTTCGGGTGAAATTGCATTCTTAATTGTGCTTGATTTTAACACCATTTCGGGTATGAAAACATTCTTGTAAATATATGAGTAAACATCTCATTCACACCATATTGTTACAATAACCAATCATGCTGCAACTAAAAATCATGGTCTAAGGCCCATGTTGAAATTAGTCAGTTGATTCACCATGTAAGTGTTACATTCTTTCACAAACATATACAGTAAACATCTCATTCACAACATATTGTTACAATAACCAATCATGCTGCACTAAACATCAAAAGGTCTTGACCTTAATTATAAAGGGGCCCATTTCGGGTGAAACTGCATTCTTGGCAAAGCTTGATTTTAACACCATGTAAGTGTTAAAAGTCAGTATTCACAAACATTCTTGCAAATATACAGTAAACATCTCATTCACAACATATTGTTACTGCACTAAACATCACAGGTCTTGACCTCAAAGGGGCCCATTTCGGGTGAAATTAGATTCTTGGCACAGCTTGATTTTAACACCATGTAAGTGTTAAAAGTCAGTATTCAAAAATCTTCAAAAAGTAATTATTCACAACTCATTCACTGCAAAGATATAAAACATCCACTTTCACACTTCATCCACATGGTCATCAATCTCAGTTTCTGAATCACTGTCAAGAACTGCAGCATTCTTCAACAGTATATTGCTGGAAACAGGCATCTTGTCTTGGTGTCTGCCATACCCAGAGCTTCTCAACTGAAAAACAGATGACTTTATATCAATAGAAAATATAATGGGTAACATTATTTATTTTCATACCACTAATTAACAGCTCTGGGCAATTTGTAAATATTTACTTAAAGAAATGACAATGCTAACATTTTGAAACAATGCTTACCTTCTCCATGTTCTTTATTGTGTGGGAACAAAGGCAACGAGACAGAGTGGAACAGTCAGTGTCTTTAGGCTTAAAAAAGATTTACATGATGTTAATTCAAGTTTGTTTGAACAGTATAACATAGATTACCAAACTTAAGAATTCTTGCATAAAATTTGGATTTCATGTGTACAAGTTAAGTTAAACATTGTGAATTGGCTGACCAATCTTTTGAAAAAAAAAGAAAAAGAAAAAAAGAAATTACCAGGATTTGAACCTGCATGTCTGATAAAAGAAAAAAATGACAGGCCATCATTGTAACCACTAGGCTACAAATTCTACTATTATTGCTTGTCACTTTAAGCTTATACATTACACGTTTCAACAATGTGTCACTTGGCATCTGCTTGCGTCCATCATCTGCTAGACCTTGATACAATGTTCTTATTCTAACAGTAAACTTTTCACACCGTTAAGTATAGTCATTTTGGTTAAATGTAATCTTATATATCCCAGACAATATCAAGATACATTATTTTGTTAAAATGTGTATGTTTATACACAGTTACATCCTGTTGAATGACTGTGTTATTTGACAGTGACAGGTGACTCAGGGGTGTTTGATAAACATTTGATAAAACAAATATGATAAAATTCTAGAATAATTAAACAGATTCTCACCTTTAGAATGCTGCCTGATCATATTTTGAAAAATCTTCTGATGTCTTCTTACTTTTCCAGCAGAGATCAACAGGGTGTCCAAAAAACTACCCTGTTTACCTCAAAGTAATCAGCCTTGAGAGTCCTTATGATATTGAAAATGTTTTAATAAACATGTTTGTGAGTTGATTTAGTGCTCTAAAAATTCAAAATAAATAATGAATCATGGTATAGTTGTGTGAATGTGACGGATTGTTTTCAAATATATTACTTTACGCCAATGTTTATTTTTGAGATGTTGTATGGGGCAATTTCATATAACAGAAAAATGTACTTTTTAAAACATTTTGATATGAGCAAAAGCTTGACCCTCCACAATTTTTTAGGTGTGCATTCTAATTTACTCTCTTCATGTGTCGTGAAAAAATTGGGATGGGTCATGATTTTGCTCACACTTTTTTTTCACTCTTGAAATAAGAAAATGTAGGTTTTTAGAAGATATTGTAAAATATGTTAACTTTGAGTTCTTCAAAGAAGAAAAACCCCAGCACTAAAACATAAAAAGAAGCAATTGGAGGTAATTTCAACAATTTATTTAGCCTTCTTGATGCTAAAATTATCCTGTTGTAGAACATTGAATATCATGAAATTTTGTGGGCCAATAAGGGCATTTATCATACCTTGTCCTTTGGCGATTACATTTTTAATTCGCGGGCTTTTCGTTTTAAGGTACATAAATCACTTACAGTTTATATGTTGAGAAAGCTGAGAATTTATGCATTCCATGCATAATTCAAATGAAACGTAAATACTACTTGGTCAATAGTTATTGCAAGGTTTGTTTGGGGTTGTCATTATGCTGCTCTCCAGCATTGAGGGCATTAAACTCCCTGCACAGAACACAATAATTGTGAATTGTTGTGCTTTATAAATCCATGTGTTATTATTGCCTCACACACAACAACAATCTTAGGCTGCCACTGGCGATTCCATTCAAGTGAAGACTCTCATACACTGTGGCATTCATAAACTGGCTCCACGAAAGTGAATAGGCCACGATCATTCATTTGAGCCTACATATCCCCGTCACGCTTAATACCCACATGTTCCACGCTTATCTCCCTTGATAACACAACTGCTGACCTACAAATCAAGGTAAAGCTATTCTAAACCGAACCATTTACGCGAGGCTCTTATAAAACAGCACAGGCCTCACTCTCACAGTCAGTGAACCACGTTGTTTTCTCTACTACCTAGCCCTCCCTGCAATATTAAAGCCCTAAATGAATCAAGTCGAGATTTCCTCAGGTTCCGGAATCTCCCATCTAACTGGGCGTCCTTTTTTTACTATCAAAATTATAATATTCAGAGATTAAGCGTCAGTCTACACTCTCAGGTACTTCAAGATATATTGAGCGTTAGAGTGTGAGACTTCTCATATACCTGTTCAAACACACCCTGTCGCTGTATGTTTACATCTGACTGTTGAAATGAACAAGACTGTTGAAATGAACCTGGATCAATCGACCTGTCGTTCTTTCGACTGTAATACTGTACCCTAACACTGTACTGCAACAAACACACACACAAAGAGAAATATGTTACCTGTGTTATGGTTGATGTTACAACTGCCACAAACAGCTTACTTGATTTGTGATTGCTTCCCTCGCCTTGTGGCTCAGACGCCTCGTTCTCGGAACTGTTACGTATCCTACTTTTTGTTTGTGATACGTTTCCGAGAAAAATACATTGTCCATGAAATGTACAGGGTAACGATCGATTTGGTGGTAGCGATAGGGCGGCCGCATTACTATCGATTCATTGAGTGAGTATGTTACATGATCGAGTGACGAAGCACTTCGTACCGCGCTTCCGAGAAGAGAGACATTTCCAGAAATTGTAGACATTAAAGGGGAAGTGAAAGTGAAACTAGCAAGTGTGCAGATCTAGCCTCCCCCACTGCCTTAAATAGAATAACTAGCAATATATCACTACAGTGGAACTTGTATATTACGGACTTGCCTGGGACCGACTCGTTTGTCCTGATTATAAAGCAATCCGGATTAGTCAACTTTAGTCCGTTACCATAGACACTGCCATGATGAGTTCGCTGACATCGGGTGTGTTTGCAGAGATCAACTTTGCTAACAGTACATTGTTTTCTTCATCGACGTCTTCAGTTTCCTGGGCAGTAGGAAATCCACATTTCACGGATGATCCCTTGATCTAATGGCTTTTAGTCCGTAGTCCGTAATTGAGAGAGTCCGGATTATAAATCAAGCTTTGATAATAAAATTAAGAACAATTTTGCCGGGACTCAGAGAAGATTATGTCCGGATTATGGAGAAAACCGGTTTACAAAGATTTGACAGAATCTACAGTAATTGTTTTGAAACTAGTCGTAGAAAAATAAAACATCTCACCATTAGACCACGATACAAAAATGTATATATATGATAATAGATCACTAGTAAGAAAGGCATGATCACTGTACTTTAAAATTAGTCGTAGAAAAATAAAACATCTCACCATTAGACCACGATACAAAAATGTATATATATGATAATAAATTACTAGTAAGAAAGGCATGATCACTGTACTTTGAAACTAGTCGTAGAAAAATAAAACATCTAACCATTAGACCACGATACAAAAATGTATATATATGATAATAGATTACTAGAAAGAAAGGCATGATCACTGTACTTTGAAACTAGTCGTAGAAAAATAAAATTTCTAACCATTAGACCACGATACAAAAATGTATATATATGCTAGTAGATCACTAGTAAGAAATGCATGATCACTGTACTTTGAAACTAGTCGTAGAAAAATATAACATCTAACCATTAGACCACGATACAAAAATGTATATATATGATAATAGATTACTAGTAAGAAAGGCATGATCACTGTACTTTGAAACTAGTCGTAGAAAAATAAAACATCTAACCATTAGACCACGATACAAAAATGTATATATATATGATAATAGATCACTAGTAAGAAAGGCATGATCACTGTACTTTGGACCATGGGTGTTTACTGTACCTTTCCTTCCTTCATTGTGTACCAGCATCATTGTGTGGGATCTGTCAAATCCGGATTCGTTGTAAACCGGTTTTCTCCATATTCCGGACTGGTGAAGGCTGATAGGGAACACACCCACTGTTTTGAAGGCCTTCATCCCGAAATACCTAAACCTGCCAAAACATGTGATGAAGGCCGATAGGGAACATACCCATTGTTTTGAAGGCCTTCATCCCCACATACCTCAATCATTCAAAACGTGTGATGAAGGCCGATAGGGAACACACCCATTGTTTTGAAGGCCTTCATCCCGACATACCTCAATCATTCAAAACGTGTGATGAAGGCCGATAGGGAACACACCATCTGTCTTGAAAGCCTTCATCCCCACATACCTCAATCATTCAAAACGTGTGATGAAGGCCGATAGGGAACACACCCACTGTTTTGAAGGCCTTAATCCCCACATACCTCAATCACTCAAAACGTGTGATGAAAGCCGATAGGGAATACACCCACTGTTTTGAAGGCCTTCATCCCGAAATGCCTCAATAACTTAAAACATGTGATGAAGGTCGATAGGAAACATACCTACTGTCTTGAAGGCCTTCATCACCACATACCTCAATCACTCAAAACGTGTGATGAAAGCCGATAGGGAACATACCCACTGTCTTGAAGGCCTTCATCCCGAAATACCTAAACCACATAAAACATGTGATGAAGACCGACAGGAAACATACCCACTGTCTTGATGGCCTTCATCCCGAAATGCCTCAATCACTCAAAAATACCCACTGTCTTGAAGGCCTTCATCCCGAAATACTTAACCACACAAAACATGTGATGAAGGCCGATAGGGAACATACCAACTGTCTTGAAGGCCTTCATCCCGAAATACGTAAATCACATAAAACATGTGATGAAGGCCGATAGGAAACATACCCACTGTCTTGAAGGCCTTCATCCCGAAATGCATCAATCACTCAAAACATACCCACTGTCTTGAAGGCCTTCATCCCGAAATGCCTCAATCACTCAAAACACACCCACTGTCTTGAAGGCCTTCATCCCGAAATGCCTCAATCACTCAAAACGTGTGATGAAGGCCGATAGGGAACATACCCACTGTCTTGATGGCCTTCATCCCGAAATGACCCAATCACTCAAAACACACCCACTGTCTCGAAGGCCTTCATCCCGAAATGCCTCAATCACTCAAAACGTGTGATGAAGGCCGATAGGGAACATACCCACTGTCTTGGTGGCCTTCATCCCGAAATGACCCAATCACTCAAAACACACCCACTGTCTTGAAGGCCTTCATCCCGAAATGCCTCAATCACTCAAAACGTGTGATGAAGGCCGATAGGGAACACACCCACTGTCTTGAAGGCCTTCATCCCCACATACCTCAATCATTCAAAACGTGGGATGAAGGCCGATAGGGAACACACCCACTGTCTTGAAGGCCTTCATCCCCAAATACCGAAACCACACAAAACATGTGATGAAGGCCAATAGGGAACATACCCACTGTCTTGAAGGCCTTCATCCCCAAATACCTAAATCACACAGTTAACCTAAATCACACGGCGTTAAAGAACAAGCAAGCAAGCAAGCAACCAAATACCTAAATCACACAAAGCGTGATGAAAGCCGATAGCCCATGTTAAACGTGTTGTGTAGTTTTAGATTTTATCGTCGACTCTTTGTGGCTCAGTAGAGGTTGGTGTGTTGCGTTGAAACTTTCTGAAGCATGAAGCATCATGTTACCATGAGTAAACCATGCTTAGAGAAAAAAGGTTTCATTCAGTTTCTTTACACATTTATGTAGCAAACTGACTAGTAATACTTTGTAACACACGCACTGAATGAGTTTGGTTTTACGCCGCTTTTAGCAATGTTCCAGCAATATCAAGGCGGGGGACACCAGAAATGGACTTTACACATTGGACACATGTGGGGAATCGAACACGGGTCGTAAGCGTGACGAACTGACGCTTTAACCATTAGGCTACCCCACACGCTCTGAGATGTCATGTTTTATACTATTGTGGTACTGATGTAGTAATCTTTTTTGTACTAACAGCATATAAACAATGAATTTGAGTCAATTCACATGCAGTGTTTACAAAAACAATTCACTTGCACCTAAGAGACCCGTGAAATTCCGGGTTAAAACTGGTCTTCAGCAACCAAGGGGTGACCAACGGGATCATACAGTCAGGCTCGCTGACTTGGTTGACACGCAATCATATCTCAGTTGCTTAGATCGATGCTCATGATGTTGATCACTGGATTGTCTGATACAACTCGATATTTTAAAGTACACCGACATATAGTTGGAGTGTTGCTGAGTGCAGCGTTAAATAACAAATAAACAAGCAAATAAAACAAAGAAACGTGCACCTGCCAAGTGACACAGTGATGTGGAATTAGTATATCAATACAATGATTGTGGAATAGACTGACAAGCGCGAATGTAAAAAATATCTGTTCAATTCAACTACAGTAGATTACGGTTATAACGAACCAAATTGATGGTTATATCGGTCGGTTCGTTACAAGAGTGTTCGTTATAACCGTAGTTCGTTATACGCATAGCTGACTAAAGACAGTTATATCAGTTTGTTCGCTACAAGGTGTTCGTTAAACAGAAGTTCGTTATACCACAGTAGTAGGGAATGATTGTACGTAGGACCAAGTCCAACAAAAGCCTCTGCAAAGCCTTATTCCCCAAATAAGGCTTTGGTCGGACCCTTAGCTCTTGCTACCATTACCCCTACTATAAAAAAGTTTGGGACGCTAGCGGGATACGAACTCCCGCGGTTGAAGTGTGTGGGATTGCGTATAACGTGCCGCTATGACATAGAAAGATAGAAAGGTTCTAAAAGTAGTAAAATGTCCCGGCAGCCACAATTCCCCAAGGGTGAAATCGAAAGATGATGTTGCGCTTCCTCCCTTGGGAATTGTGCCGGCTGCCTTTCTCTCACCATGAGAGTGCCCTCTCAGCTAAGTGCTTTTAAGCAACCCAACTGATATGATCTTGATTCCTTACCGAAACACCTCACATCACACAAAGTTGCAAGGAATCTCCTGAGGCAAAGGCGGGATACGAACCCACATGTATAGCTCTCCGCGCAAACTATACATAATGGGCCGCACCACTCAACCGATTGAGCTACCGGGGACATAGCTGAATCATCTCGGTTTAACGGGTCTATCCTGAACTAGCACTTTCCTGATCACGTGACACTATGCGGTAACACTGTGCCGTACGGTACGATCAATAATTCTTCTCTTACAAACCCTCTGCCCGGCCCATCCCTCAAGTAGTACAAGTTAGGCTCGTCTGCTTTAATGTCCACTCTATCTATGTTGTAAGTTTTGACTGACCATATAGGATCGGTGGCTCGCTTACGGCTATCACCCTCGTGTTCCCCGGCTGGTATAGATACCTCACTAGGGCCCTGTCTACACACTGTAAAACAAGTGTTACTGAATTAACACTATTATTAACACTATCTTGGTAACAGTAAATTAACATGTTAAAGTGTTAATACTGTTTAACACTAGTGTTAATTTAATAACATGTTAAAGTGTTTACAAGATTAACACATTAACATGTTTATTTGATAACGCTTGCTGGTAACACTTTTTCACACATTAACATGTTTATAAGGATGTAAGTGTTAATAATTTAACACAATTGTAAAGTAACAAAGAAATGTGATCCACACATTACTTCTTTGAGAAAGTTGGGCTGAAATGTACATCCAAGTGGGCTGAAATGTATATCCAAGTATTAACTTTCATCAATGGTTAACTCTAGAATAATTCCTGTTGTCTTCAGATATTGTGACATGCAGTTCCGCTATTGTTGAAAACCCTGAAACTTGATTAATCTCCTTGATATTACACTGAATGTGATAATTTCCCAAATGAAAAAAGACATGGTGACAAAGATTTATCTTCACATTCATTATGGTGTAATCAATATGAAAGCAAAAGGACTTAGTACAGTTTCAGGGTTCGATATAATACAACTAATAGTAATCAACCAAATAAATTAAAGCAGCAATCACAATTTCAATTGAATTTATTCATCGGATAAAAATCAAATCCTCATAAAAATTGAGCAAACTGTTACATTCAATGCACATAGGCAGATACGAGGAGTCCACAGAATCCTTCACAATACTGCATATTTATTTAGGGCACATGCAAAAATAACCCGGTAATACTGTTAATCCTTTAGTCTTGAGGAACAGAATGGTGAACGCTTGACTGAATTTTAACAGAACATGGATAATGGCATGTATTTTGAGGATAATCATTCCTTCCACGGCTGGGACCGTATCAAAATGGTATGCATATATACATTAATTAATGAAAAGAACTGATACATTGCAATACATATTGCAACTATCAGACAATGAACAATATAAGGGCAACACTGACAACACATATAAACAATATTGCTATTTGTAACCTAAAGTAGCTGCACAGTGTAGGCATCACCTTCAGAAATATACTATGGTGCTTTCATTTTTTGAGAATATAGGATCAAAATTGGCACTAGTCCTATAGCGCAGTCCAAATTGTCAAATAATACAGGTAGCCCAAGGACTAGTGAAACTACTGCTTTGTTTAAAGCCATCGTTATACATTACAAGGTAGACAGTGCCAAATAAAATTGAGTTTTAAACGCTGATAAAGCTTGAAATTAACTATTCTCTTTCTCCATTTGAGCATTAGAGCATAAAAAACTTCAAACTTCATGGTCATATCAGGACACATGTTCCCAGGCAGATCATTAGTAATTCTTCAAAACTGCATTTTTAGAATAGTATCAAAATAACAGTATTTTCCCCCCACTTATGAAAAGAAAAGAAAATGTCAAAAATAAATTTTAGAGGTTTTTTGACTATCCTATGCATTAAACAGGTATAAAAGTAAACAATAGAAGCAACATACCTCTACATTCAAACAATAATATCACTAAACTAATGGTCCACTAATGATGGTTATCAAAATCACCTTGGTGAAGAAATAAAAAAAATGAGTACCAAATATATGTGTTGGCACAACAATAGGATAATCTGTACTCTGTCATAGGCAAAGTACTTCCCTGAATTATCAGGTATTGTCTAAGGTAGGCAAAGCAATGAAGCGTGCTATTCCTTAGACAATGAGGGATTATGGAGGACATCTCCTAATCTTAGGTGAGCGAAATTCAGAAATTCCTGAAGTGTGCGAGAGTTCAAATCAGACAATTGTAATCTTGTCTTGAGTGAACGAAAGTTTACTTTTTGATTGCAGGGTAATATAATGGATTACACTTAAAACAACTCCCTATGGGGTATATATAAGATCATTATATATTTGATCATCATGTCACAATGGCTAATGTTCAAGATAATGTTTATTGAGAACAGACGATGTGGTCGAAGTTTAGTTCAATTTGGCACAATAAATGAAATTCAATTCTTTTGAACAGGAAGAACACTTCTGTCTGCCTTAACAGAATGAACAATAGGTACTATGAATGGTCTTTGAAAAAGTTTGGCTTTCATAATTTGTATAATAATCTTTCTCTTTAGAATATCAGCAGTTTGCATAAATTTGAAATAGACAACATCATTGTAATGAAAACTAAAGGAAGAATCAGTCTGTTTCCTTTCACAAAGGTCTCCTTGGGATGTTCCCTGGTATAACTGACTTTTTTACCTTTGTTTTAACATATTATTAGAGAAATATCATGCCATTGGATAAAAGAATGGTATACATTGCTGCATTACTACCCAAAAGATTTTTTGAAAGTTCAAAGCTTGATTGGGAAACATTCTAATATCTCAGTGTTTATCTTTGGATCTTGTCAGTTCATCACTGAACTTTATCCAATTGGATGTCCTTGATCCAGTAAATATGTCAGATACAACCCAGTGCTGTAGCAGACCAAGAACCTGGCAATATGCAGGGGGGTACTCCAAATCAAAAACATAGTAACTCCCAAGGAGACTGATCACTGCATCAAACAATGACTGTGTTTGAAGAAAAATCTTTACATTGTCTCCTACAATGAATTGGCATAGGATGTGTTTTGAGCTGTCAAGGAAGACCACAAGATGAGGAGCCTCTTCCACAATGTACTGGCATAGGATGTGTTTTGAGCTGTCAAGGAAGACCACAAGATGAGGAGCCTCTTCCACAATGTACTGGCATAGGATGTGTTTTGAGCTGTCAAGGAAGACCACAAGATGAGGAGCCTCTTCCACAATGTACTGGCATAGGATGTGTTTTGAGCTGTCAAGGAAGACCACAAGATGAGGAGCCTCTTCCACAATGTACTGGCATAGGATGTGTTTTGAGCTGTCAAGGAAGACCACAAGATGAGGAGCCTCTTCCACAATGTACTGGCATAGGATGTGTTTTGAGCTGTCAAGGAAGACCACAAGATGAGGAGCCTCTTCCACAATGTACTGGCATAGGATGTGTTTTGAGCTGTCAAGGAAGACCACAAGATGAGGAGCCTCTTCCACAATGTACTGGCATAGGATGTGTTTTGAGCTGTCAAGGAAGACCACAAGATGAGGAGCCTCTTCCACAATGTACTGGCATAGGATGTGTTTTGAGCTGTCAAGGAAGACCACAAGATGAGGAGCCTCTTCCACAATGTACTGGCATAGGATGTGTTTTGAGCTGTCAAGGAAGACCACAAGATGAGGAGCCTCTTCCACTTGGCTGTGCAGATGTTTTTGAGGAACTGTTTCCACACTCTTCACATCCTGTTAACATAAAATAACATTTTGTTACGGCTGAATATTGTCAGTTTACAAGTTGATCTCACAACAGCATTAAGTAAATGAAACATCTATTCTTAACTATACTGCTATTTGCAAATAAAAAATATCTTAAATATATCTTTATCATAAAGGTATCACCTGTCCTTGCAGTCTAATGCATTTCCATTTGTCATAAAGCTGATCATAAGCACTTACTTCAGGAATGAAGTAAACCAGTTTTCAAGTGTAACAATACTTACAGTAGAACATCATTTTCAAAAAATCTTACATTGACTATGGTAATGCAGGTCTTTGACTTCAAACCCTTGCCCTTTGCTTGGAAACAAGCTTCTACAAATCCCGAACAGTTGGATGCTTTTTCAGCATCAGTACCCTGAAAATTTGAAACAATAATTATTGAAATAAAATTTCCAATTACATGTTAACCCAGTTTGAAACAATAACCATATCAAATCAATATTAATTAACATATTAAGGTATCACAGAGGGTTAGTGAAATTAGTTAAGTATTTTGATAGTTCACCATATCTAAATAGAAACATATTAAATTATGATATTAAATAATATAAGCCATATGACAAGCAACTTGTAACAAGAAATTGAAAAAATATACATCTTGAGTTTTCTGGAGCCATTAATACATGCCTCAGGTGCAGTTTTTTTAGATACGACAGTGTGCATTATCCATTTCATATTTCTGGCAATTTCTTCCCTCGCTTCCTCTGGATCATCACTGCGTTGGCAAAAGAATTCATACACCAACTGAAACAGTATGTTAGAATGTATTTAATGATTAAGAGGCACAAAGACATGCAACAGGGCTTGCCTGCTTGTTCAATATAAGATTAACACTAGAACAACAATGACCATAAATCAACTAATGTGCTAACACTGTACAAGTACTTTTGTACACCTGTAATGTCCGTATATAATAAATAGGGTTTAAGGACACATGAAGATGTCCATGGTAGTACTTTAGGGAAACTAAATTTGAAACAAAATTTGCTGTTGAATAAGCTCAAATGATTTATACTTACAAAGCATCCTTCCTCAAAACAAGGGAACTTTTCTAAAATGGGCTCAATCTTCCCAGGCTTCAAGGTGGTTTGCCACTCTTTGCGGAATTGTCTTGTCTGTTTTAGTAGAGTTTGCAGATGAGTAATTGATTGCTTTCCTTCCCATTCCTTCTTTATTTCATCAAGATGGGATGCAAAATCTTTCTCTGATGTCACACCTGATGATTTATTAGCCATCTTGAACAACTTCTGAGGTTGTGCATCTTCAGAATCCTTAGGCGCAGGTCTTGTTGATTTTGCATTGTTTTGAAATCTATTGGTGCGGCATCGCTGACTCAATTTGGACACAAAAAAGCTCTGAAAAGACACAATAGGAGAGTTTGTTTTTAACCTCCGATTAGAAGGAAGGAGTGTGTTTCTTGGTTATAGCAAACAGATAATATTGACTTTACCTTTATACGAATTCACAAATTGGGGTATTGAGTCTCATGCATTTATTTAGGAAAAGAACATTCAGACAAGAGTGCTTTTAAATCACAAGCTCTTACTGAAATCTAACAGAAGAGTACCTAATTCTAAATCATATGCAGTTCAACCAAAAACATTATCGGAAAATAATTACTCTGTGATAAAACAAAAAGAATCACAGAATATCAAGTTCTGTAATACAAGAGCCATATATGTTGAAATTGGTAAAAGTCGAGTACTTGGGATATGTGAACTATCAGTATGTATGCACTTTGACACTACATCACTGAATAAGAGATATAAACTGAAACCAACTCAAACTTACCCAAAGTGTCTTGCCATGTGCATAGGCCAATGAAGGATATTTTGCCACCATCCTCCTGGACGATTGATTGATAGTATGGTGAAGATGACATTGATGGATAAACAGTTGTGTAAACTGTTTCACACTGCTTCAATACAGAGTTAAAAATCTGGCTGCTCCTTTCACCTGCTTGAAGGGCTGCAATCGTAGTAGGTGCAAGATCAGGAAGGGGATCCTGTCTGGTGTTGGCAGCCCAGACAGTAGACTGCGGCTTGAGAGATCTGCTGAAACAAAATGAAAGTATCATGTCACTTAATGTGGAAGTAAGTGGGAACCTGAAGACCACATTTAGGTTAGGTCAGAACCATAATGGAAATGTAATGATGTTCGAATGTATTTATTTCTCTCATCTTATTGTTTGTAGATCATAATTCCAGAAAGTCAGACAGGTCAATTTCTCGGTTCCTGTCAAGAATATTGAATTACATTTTCCCAGTGAACAATATACTCGATTTAAATCTACAATGATACAATAAATATTTGAGTTGAAATACTCACCTGAAGTTCCAAGTAGGATAAGTTCATAACATTGTTTTGTTTACCTGACTGGGAGTTGCACTGATTCAGATGTTTTAGATAAACGTACACCACCCATTTGACTATGTGGTTGCCCAGTCTAGGTTATGACTCACTGTTTACACATGATCTTAGACTTCCAGCATCAATACAACATGTAAACATTAATATGTGAACATTATCTTCGCAATGTCATCAATGTGTGTACTATATTTTCGCATAGCGCTTTACCTGGGGAGAATAATGACAACGTCAGCTTGCCCAGTCTTCTAAAAATGGCGAGGATCGTGCAGTGGAATGTGTAAACCCCGTAGATGACGTTTGACGGCACTTTTGGAAGATGACGGCACTGTTGCCGTAGAGTTACCTCCTTTGGTTCATTTGTCACAATGTCATGTTACATACATAATGACCTGTCTCAATAAGTGATACCTATTTTTCATGGAAATAATGAAAATGATACTAATATATCCCGTGTGTGGGTTACCACTTTTCCCTACTTTTTAGCGAACTGGCACGCCACATTCTAAAAATAACTTATTGCCTCATCAAAGCGTTTACGTCTTTAGGCTACGATCGCGCGAGTTGACAGACGATATTCGCATTGAAATCACTGCGTTTTGAACATGCTGACATCCATTTGAAGATATCTAAAGAATGTCTAGGTATCATGTAATATGAGGCCGGTAGAGATGCAGCGATTGCCTCGATCACCATTCATTGGCGCCAAAATGTATCGAGGCACGCTTGCGTTGACAGATTAACACTATAATGTTAATAAAGAAGAGAGATATATTAACACTGGTGTAAATAAATGAACACTGATGTTAATAATATTACGTAAGTCGTACTTGTATGCAAGTAATATTACGTGTATGTGTAAAACAAGGAGTACGACATCTTATTCCATTTAGCCCAATGTTATTTCAATTAGATTAGTTAGAGGGGCAATAACTTTAGACCAACTTTCCAGCTGTACAGCACATTTAACCAAAATGTCTGAGGTAAGATTAGTTATTTTTAAATATTTCGAACACATTACCATATCTAATATGATACACATTTTCATTAACAACAAGATCTATCGTACTCATCGCTGTGCATTGACATTGTTTGAAGATGTACATAGGCTACCACACATTAACGCCTGTGTTATATGATTAACATCAAGGCGATGGCAAATCAACACCTGAGGTTTCCGTATAAACGGAGGTGTTAAATATTTAACATATTAACGCGTTAATGCCTAACACTATTTTTTACAGTGTATGGCATGGTCCTTGGGGTAGTCGCTGGTGTCGTACAAATCGAGGTGTTTTTTCATGTCCTCGTACACGTCCTCGGTTTGAATCTCCATCAGCAGGGAATCCGTGTCAGTGTACAGCACTTCACACCTGTCGTCGTACTGTTTCTTAAGCTCGTTGTAGTAAAAGTCGTACATCAGGTGTTTGGATAAATCGAGGATGCTCATCCCCACGTAAACAGGCCGGTTGAATTTTATGTGGCTTTTCTTCATGTGTAGGGCAACTAGGTCATCGGTGAATATCTTGCTACGGTTGAATGCCGGACTGGCTATCAGTCTCCTGAGCTTGTCTTCCTCATTCGACCGAACCAGCTTCACGGTCACGCGTTTCCTCAGGTTCTCCATAGTCTTACCGAACACCGAGTTGTTCATGAGCTTGTAGAGATTTTTCTCAAAGTCACTGGTGGCAAGCTTTCGGAGGTCTGTGTTCATTCTGATGTAAGGCTCCATCCATGGGCTCTGGTCGAACACGAGCACCCTGTGTATTTTGGTCAGCCTCATACCCAACGACAGGTACAGCTGTAGGTTGCGATAGTGAACTATGTACTTGGTCTTATTCATTAAGTTAGGCACGAGTTTTTCAACGTCTGCCACCCGCCCACCTAACAAGTTATGTTGGTACTCAGACATCCAGTCTGGGTTAACCCTCATACGTTCGGGGGGCCAGGGGGTAGCTGTTGTGTGATGTGTGTAATACCTTGGGGTATTCTAAGTCAACCTCGAGGATATAACCTTTGTTTGAATCTGGTGCGATGCTCATAACATCGACCTCCTGTGGCACCCATTCGAATCCCCCTGTGGGTAGATACTGGCTCATAGCCCAGCCGTACAGGTTGTTGGCGTCGAGGTAGAGAATGTGATTGGTTGGCTTGCTAGGGTCGTAACCCTTCACGTATTGATTATTTGCTTTCGCGTATCGTTTGGTTGCCATGGAGATCCCGCCTCGCAAGCCTTTCTCAATGAATAGGTGCATGTCATAATCTGTAAGCAATTCCAACTTAACTCCGGTCTTTTTAAGCAAGGCATCCCACGACAGACCTGGGCTGGTGTAATACCATGCGGGGTCGAGTTTATACTGCTTGAAACATGTCCGCCTAAACGTCTCAAACACGTCGGCTAACAGCAGTACATCTGTCCTCAAGTACAGGTCGTGATAATCCCCCAGGTTCTTACAACCCAGTTTATTCCATACGTTAATCGCGTGCGAGTAATCGTCTTGGGATATTTCCGAGTCGGTCAGATTGCTGTAAAATTCTCTGATGGGAGGTAGTCTGGTCTCGGCGAACTTGGGCCAACTATCCATGTACTCATAGGGGTACACACCCTTCCTCATAAGCAGGGGTCTAGTCTCGGCGTCTGTGTATCGGTCGGTGATAGGGAAGGTATCGTTGGCCTTGACCAGACTGTCTAATGAAGACAATAGAAATTGTACTGAATCTATAAACCTAAGGCCGTTTAAGCTGAAGGAGATGTATCTCTCCATGTTGTTGGGGATGCACGTTATATTACCATCGATTTTCGCGATGGCCTGCATGATCAAGTGTGAGTCGTACCCTCTCAAGTTGTGAAAGACAACGGGGATGTTTATTATCTTAGGGTTGATTCTAAGCTTGAGGTTACACGCGCTGTGAGCGGCGCCTCTATACTTACCGGTTACGTGACAGTGATCTCTCACGGAATCACCATTCAGTGGTGAGTCGCACACGTGACAATTAGTGCTACAGGCGTGAGCTAGTCGGTCGGCTCGGGTCATACGCATGGGAGCGACTCTATACAGTGCATTCCTAATAATTTTTTCTTCCTCCTGCAAACACTTTAGAAACCTTTCAGCCGCGTCGGGACCCCTGTACACTACCGGAGCTTTCGTTTCCCCGTCACAACGGACGACCACGTATCCAAACCCACAGGCTTCATGCTCCTGTGTTTTGAGTGTGGTTGGGGTATCCCCAACAACCTTAATAGGTTTGACCAAGGCTTCAAAGTCGGCGTATATGATATAAGGCACAGACATTTGGTTCTTGTGGTTGTCGAATTTTAGGATATTGTCACCTTCCTTGGGCATGTCGACCCGTATGGCCGTCTGCCCCACACCTTGGCAATCCTCCCGGTGGGATTCTAATAAATCAGCTCGGCTGAAACCGTGTAGGCATCGCACACAAAAGTGTTTTTTCCCAACGTGTTTCGACTGGTCGTGCAACAACCGGCTGAGATGTTTTATCCACGTGTAGTGATACTTTTCACCTCGTTGGATCATGAATATATTGATAACTTGGCGACCCTTCTCCCCCAACGATGGGCTGACCCTGTGTACTATTGTTGTGTTACCTTCGTGCCCAAAGACATTTATAGCTAGATTATTCTGTTTTTCTACTTTAGTGATCTGGGATATGGGGGTTGGTTCATCTATACCATCCCAGTTGAGCCCATCATCTTGGGGATAGCTAGAAAGCCTGTCTGAATGAGTGTCAGCTGGAAACAAGGCTGACCTGATAGCTACCCTCAGGCAATCGTCTCCTCTATTCTTGACGTTTACCATGGCCTGTTTTTTCCTATAGTAGGGGGGGGCAAGTCTAGGTATGACCCGCCTCTGAACGGCACGTAGTTAGCTATGTCTAGATAGACATTATCGATTTTATCTACAGCCCACCCGGACCCCAAGTGTGTGTAGCGTTCTAGGTATTCCCGTATCTGCTGAAAACTGGTATCGATCGATGCGTCTATGGTCTCTGTATGCGTGACAACCTCTTGCCTACCTCTGAAGTAAGGCTGAACGTACTCAGTGACCCCTCCCCCAACTTGCTTATCGAGTGACATTTTAACTGTGATCTGAAACTTGATGCTTCCCAGACTGGTTAGTTCCTGATTTATTTTATCAGCTATCAGTGGCTTAATATCTGTAATGTCTATGTTCCTATCAACATGCATGCGCCAGCCTCTTAAATAATTACCTACAGCGCGCTCAGTGGGTATGAACTGTAGGTCAATAGCTCTATTCTGCCGTAACAGTTCTACAAGCTGTGGTTTTGTCGAGGATATTGGAACGCGTTTGCGTCTGCGCACCCAACAGCGCCCACACGTACGTTCGAATCGAGTCGTTTAACCTGATTACCCCGGCACGAGTAAACCCTTTCGATGTGTCCAGCATGAACTTTTTCCAGTCATCCGCTGCCCCCTGCTCAAACCTCCAGACTCTGTAATCCTTACTGTTGTCGAAAGCCATGTAACGGTCATCCCACTCGTTGGTTGTGATGTGATGATACGACTCGTAATCCCATTCTTTCAACTTCTCGCTGGCTTCCACGAGGGGCATATTGTGAACGATGGGGATACCCAACCCATGGTTCGGTCCCGGCAAACGCCAATCCGTCTTCGTGTTTAGTTCGAATTCGTTGCAAATACGTTCGTAGGCCCGTCTATCGTATTGGTTGTTTACTGCATTCCACGCCTTTTCCTGTGGGAGCGGGGCGCTGATCTCTTTGAGGATACGCCTGACCTGGTAGTACACGTGAAACGTGAACACAGACTGACTCAGCGATCCACGCCGAGTGTCGGTCAATGTCACACCACACCCCGTTGTAGCGCACCACACGGCGAAGTTGAGTTGATTCTGCCAGAACTGCATCGGTTTGTTGAACCAAGCGTGAACTACCTTAGAGTTAGTCACCGAAAACTTATACTTATCAAACACATCTATGAACTGGGCGTCGAAATACAACCCGGCAGCGACCACGATCTTCATGTGGGGGGAAATCTACGTCCAGTTTAGGGTAAAACACTCCAGGGGAGTACATTTTAAAACTATTATATAATGAGCATATATACTCTAACATGTACATAACACTTCCAGGAATAATGAGCGGTGAGGCCGTTCAGCTGACGCACGTGATCGATAATACGTCGGGTCAACTCGAAGTAGCACTGTGCGATATAACCTACCTACCGCGATGGACTAACATCAACGCTAGCAACAATAAACTGTTCGTAGGTGGTGCTCGCAACCAGATAAGTGCCGGCTACTACAGCGTGTGTTCTCTAAGCGATGAGGTCTTCAAACCCATAGGAGCCGAACTCAAGATGAACGACTCAAACGGCACAGTGGTGTTAATCAACAACGGAAGAAACTCCTTGAGACTTGGCCGACCATTGGCGAGGACACTCGGTATGCAGCCTGATGAGATAAAACCAACGACTACCACCACAGGCACTAAGTTACCCGACCTAGTACCGTATCGAGAGCTGTGCATTCATCTCAGCCAGGTTAGCACAACTGACAACATTCAAGGGGGTCACCCTTCCACTATACTGAGAGCCGTACCGGTGAAAACGGAGAAATACAACGACGGTAGAACTGAATCGTTTTCACCTCGGCAGTATAAGAGGTTAACCCAGGGCAACATCCCTGAGCTGATAATATCGGTGTTAGATATAAATCATAATCCCGTGAATATAGGATACCTTAGCATAACGCTGCACATAAATCGACTCCAAAACCAGTCTGCAGGGTGTCACCGTGATCGTGGAAGACACGATATTACTAACCAAGATCTTCCTACCCGACAACATACACTTCATGGGGGTGAAGTGCACCCCTGAACTATTATCAGAAAACCAGTTGGAAACTATATCGTAATAGTATTATAGCAATGTCTTGGCTTCGTCCCAACACTACACTTAACGATCTAGGGGACACGGAGGGATTCGACCAGCCTGGTGAGGAAGGCACCTTATACATCCTACACTTGAAAGACAACGTGTATAGGAGGGTGTCGTTATCAGATTTTAAAGAGCCTGAATGGTTACTAAACTTAACTCTCACCGCACCTTATATCTCCCTGAAACAAAATAATACTATCTCCGAGATTAGGAACAACGGCATGATTATAGGATCATTCGTTCCGGAATCTAGTGTCCAAGTCGTACCAATACCAGACCACTCGGGCAACATGTTAGCTTCCAGTGGGAGGGTAAAGACAGAGATAAAATTACTCGATCACCAAGAGGTTTTTAGAAATGTCGCGGAAAACTTCACATTCATCATAGACGTCTATCTCGGAGATACCTCGTTTCCTGGGCATCGTAACATTATAGATGATATGTTGATACGGTGGAAAGACAGGGCTAGTAACCAACGTTGCCTTATTATTAAGGTATCAGGAAATGACCCTGTACCAAGTCTTGAGGGGGTTCGTCTCTTTAATGGGCGTAGAGCTAAGACCCCGCTTTTTTACACGTACGCTGATCTAAGTATTATCAGCTTTAAGTACATTAATCGAAGGTTAAATGAAATCCAATTAAAATATATTATGGGGTTGAACTATATCCCTGAACTAGTACCAGAACACTAGATAGGCTATTAACTGAAACCCAATTAAAATATCTTTTGTAATATATATTATAGGCATACAGGATGGGGCTGTACCCAGTCGTAGAGGAAGTAGCAAAGACCCTGGAAACCGTAGACGGGTTCCGCTTGAGGCAGTTATGTGATGTAAAACGCCAACTAGAACAAGACCGCGACAAGCGGAAAGCACTATATAAGAAGTACCATAGAGCTTTCAATACCGTGGACGGGACTGATACTACCCTTATGGTAGCCAGCATGGGCCTAGGGGTGGCAGGTGTTGGGTTGTTAGCTACCATCGTGGCCGCACCTATAGTGATGGGGCTCGAAATAACAGCTGGGGTGACAGGGGTGTTGGGGGTGGTGCTTAAGCTTGTATCCCGCAGACTGCATCGTAAAGCATTGAAGCATAATGAGATCGGGGTTCTAGCTGAAGCAAAGCTTAACACCATAAGCGATCTTATTTCCACCGCACTCACTGACAGTAAGATCTCAGAGGAGGAGTTTCGTTTAGTCCTCTCTGAACTCGCAAAATATCATAGAATGAAACAAGAGATTCGATCCAAGTCTCGTAAGTCTGCTATAAGCGAGGATGAGAAAAAAAAGTACATAGAACAAGGGGTGAAAAAAGCCCAGCAAGCCTTTATTACAAACACCAAAGAGATCATAGGCGATTCACATTAAACTGTTTCGTCGAGGTAAACATGGCATAGCGGCACGTTAGACGCAGCCCAGATAATACAATCCCAGGATACCAACATACTTTCAGTAATGTCCCCGGTGGCTCAGTCGGTTAAGCGGTGCGGCTAAGAGGTGCGTTCGTATCCCGCTAGCGTCCCAAACTTTTTTATAGTAGGGGTAATGGTAGCAAGAGCTAAGGGTCCGACCAAAGCCTTCCGACCAAAGCCTTATTTGGGGAATAAGGCTTTGCAGAGGCTTTTGTTGGACTTGGTCCCGTACAATCATTCCTCTACTACTTATAGAGCAAGTGGCTGGAACAGAAAGACAGGTCATTATATCAGTCGGTTCGTTACAAGTATGTTCGGTATAAGCGTAGTTCATTATACGCGTTGCGACAATTGTATACAGCAAGTGGCTGGAACAGAAAGACAGGTCGTTATATCAGTCGGTTCGTTACAAGTGTGTTCGGTATAAGCGTAGTTCATTGTACGCGTTGCGACAATTGTATACAGCAAGTGGCTGGAGCAGAAAGACAGGTCGTTATATCAGTGGGTTCGTTACAAGTGTGTTCGGTATAAGCGTAGTTCGTTATACGCATTGCGACTATAGTATACAGCAAGTGTCTGGAACAGAAAGACAGGTCGTTATATCAGTCGGTTCGTTACAAGTGTGTTCGGTATAACCGTGGTTTACTGTGTACAGGATAAGTGGACGGGGTAATATAACTGCATTAGGGTTGACCGTCGTGCTGAAGGGGGCGGTGGGGTAGCCTAGTGGTTAAAGCGTTAGCTCATCACGCAGAAGACCCGGGTTCGATTCCCCACATGGGCACAATGTGTTAAGCCCATTTCTGGTGTCCCCCGCCGTGATATTGCTGGAATATTGCTAAAAGCGGCGTAAAACTAAACTCAGTCAGTCAGTCAGTCGTGCTGAAGACAATTGCAGGTAATGTAAGTGTTTGTGTATGCAATGTAAGTGTGTGTGTATGTGCTCGCGCAATCGCCTGTGTGTATGTGTGTGCTAGTGCAATTGTGTGTGTGTCTGTGTGTGTGGTGTAGTGTGGGTGAGTTAGTGTCACCGTGTTTGTATGTGTGGTCTAAATGTAAGTGTGTGGGCGAGTGCCTGCGAGTTTGTGTGCATGTGGTGTAGTGTGGGTGAGTTAGTGCCACCGTGTTTTATGTGGTGTGTGTGTGTGTGTTAATGCAAGTGTGTGTGCTAGTGTGTGTGTGTTAATATAAGTGTAATGTGTGGGTGGTGTAGGCTCTGTGTCTTAGTGCCACCGTATTTTATGTGTATGTGTGTGGTGTAGTCTGTGTGTGTTAGTGCAACCGTGTTTGTATATGTGGTGTTCATGTAATGTCTGTGCTAGTGCCTGTGTGTTTGTGTGTGTATAAAGCGAGAGTGTGTGTGTTGATATAAGCGTTCGTGCGTGGTGTGGGTGTGTTAGTGCAAGCGCGAGGGCGTGTTAATGTAAAAAAAAGCGTGTGTGTCTGTGTCTGCTAGTGCCAACGTGTGTTGTGTGTAAGCGCTCGCGTGCCAAGTAGAAGGCTCTTGCCTAATGCCAAGTAGAAGGCTCTTGCCTAATGCCAAGTAAGGCTCTTGCTGAACGGTGTGCTAGTAAAGTCTGTGATAGACTTACAACGAAATTATGTCCACAGTAGTCTTTTCCTTAAGGTACGGCGGGGCCGGGAATCGACACACGGACCTTCCCCTCTCCAGACAGACACTGCGCTACTACACCACGGATGCGCTCTAGCATTACTGCTGCTCTGGATCAAAGAGAACACGGCACTGGGACTATACTACACGTTCACGTATCGTGAGAAGGAGGTAACATCCCCCAGTCTGTTATGTAACTAAACAATTATACATTCACCGGCTGTATATATGTTAGAGTGCACGTCACACGCCAAATAGTCTGTCTCAAGTCCCCGAACCACATATTTTCCCTCCTGCCCAGCTATTCCTGCAGTGCGAAAGCCCTAAATGAAGCAAGTCTAGATTTCTTCAGGCTCTGAATCTCCCTTCTCACTGGGACTTTTCAATTTAAAACGAATTGTTTGTTTCAGTCAAAATTATATACATTCAGAGACTAAGTGTTAGTCTAATTGTTAAAGTTCTCAAAACAGCTGTAGACAACCTCTGTGCAGTGAGTGCTTCACAACAGCCAAGTCACAACAACCTACTTTCGTTATTGTTATACCTGAATATAATATCCTACCTGAACGGTGATGCGAGTTCTCGATGACATGAAGCGTTACGAGTTGCCTGCATTGAAATGTCATTTTCATTTTACGGTTAATCAATGCACCGCTTGACACGAGACAAATAACAGGTGAGTTTAGTTTACTCTGTAATAAATGTCCGTCCATGTACGTTACAAGGATATATCGAATGTCACCTTTCCGTTGTATTAACTAAAGTCGCCATCTTAATACCCTGCTTATGCTGAAAACGCCATGATCGGGACACCTTGTACCCGACAGCCATATTTCTGTTTGATGAGATAAGTATATTTGACTTTATTTTTCGAGTTTTGAATAATTTCAGGTTGCATATTGACATTTTATTACTATTACTTCATTAATTACCTACTACTACTGCTACTGCTACTGCTACTACTACTGCTACTACTACTACTACTACTACTACTGCTGCTGCTACTACTACTACTACCACTACTACTACTACTACTACCACCACTGCCACGTCACCGTTACTACTACCACCACCACTACTACTACAAGTACTACTACAACAAATTACTACTACTACTACTACTACTACTACTACAAGTACTACTACTACAAGTACTACTACTACTACTACTGCAACAACTACTACCACTACTATTACTACACCCACTACTACTACCATTATTATTGCTAAAAACATTTTTCGCGTCGTATCCACCGCTAAGCAGTGTTCACAGTGACGCTACATTAATTCAACCTATTATGATCGAATTCATTCTCAGATCCAAGGGACGAATATATGGGCCAGGGTAAATGTGTTTGTTTACATTGAGTTAGTGAGTGAGTTTAGTTTACGCTGTTGGAAGTAATATTCCAGCACTGCCATGGCAGGGATATCTAAAGTGGGCTCACAAATCACACCCAATTTTGGATTCGAACAGAAGCGAACAATTTAACCACTGAGCTACCGTCGCCATATGGATATAGGTGTGGAGACGCTGTACATAGTGCGAGGTCACGTCTATTTCCAAACGCTACTATTTAAACGAAAACACAAAAATCACGTGCATTGTCCATGAATAACATGACTACTATAGTGACGTACCATTGTAGCCGACTTAATATTATCGCCATGTCGCAAAATAGACGAGCTGCCATTGTATAAGAAACATGACTCTGTTATCATCTAACCTAAACACCTCGAAACTGGAAGAAAAGTGCCAGTTCGTTGACACCAGCGGAACCAATAGAATTCCTCTCTCAATCTTATCAGGTACCGTAGCTGTTGCTGACTTCAGGCTTGTTTTGTGCATTGTCTACATTGACAGATTTACATAAACGGAAGTGTGTTACGAATAGAACAAAATCAAGGTCGTTATCTCTATACCTCTGCTATTTAGGAGATTTTCACTTTGACAATTCTAAAAGTTAAACATTTAAAAGTATATTATCCATTTGAAACCAAGTGATATTTCATGCTGTTAAAACTAGTGTTTCTGCAACTACTAATACTAATTTAACCTTATAGTTTCAAATGAATATTATAAAAACATTAAATTATAATTCTAAATGAGTGAAATTCAAAAACGATGAAAATATATAGTCACGGTATATCGTTTCACGCTTCATTTTCTGTAGGGGCGGAGTGGTTAAAGCGTTTGCTCGTCACGCCGGGTTCGATTCCCCATATGGGTACAATGCGTGGAGTCCATTTCTGGTGCCCCCCGCCGTGATGTTGCTGGAATATTGCTATTCATAATATAGAAGCGGAAGCTTAACGTCGCTGCTGTGTTAAACACCTGTCTTAAAACACGAAATGTTGGACAGCTCAGACTTTATCATGACCATGTGTTAAGGAATCCCTTTTACAAAGCCATGATATATGGTGATCGGTTGAAGGTGTGTGTCTCCACCTCAGCTGGTGGCAACACATGCAAATGCAAGCCAAATATCCAGGTAAAATATACGAGAAAACACATTCAAAATTAGGAATCGTATCCAACATTGTATATTCAAAGCGTCGATTTTTAAACGGTGTGCACAATGTTATCAAGAAACGTTTTAACTATGAAAGCCAATATTGTTATAATAACAATAAAATCTTCGTGTATGTTAGTGGCACAATGTGATGGTACGGGACAGGTTGTGTTAGGACAGTGTTGCAGTCTAACTGTTAAATCCTTCGTTCAACAGGCCGAATATCCTGGTGCTCGTAATATCAATCACTAAAATGTTTAAGATTCGATAACTTACGTGTGACGGTCCAGGACCCCGTTTCAGAAAGTTATCGTAGCGCTACGACTGCCGTAAGACAATGTTAAGTATGGGAGTTACGGTCACCTTAGTACGCTTTGCTCGCTTTGTGAAATGGAACCCTGGGCCTCGTTTCAGAAAGCTATCGCAGCGCTACGACTGTCGTAAGTCTATGTTACATTATGGGAGTTACGGTCACCGTAGCGCTACCATCGCTTTGTGAAATGGAACCCTGGGCCCGTTTTAGAAAGCTATCGCAGTGCTACGACTGTCGTAAGTCTATGTTAAAGATAGGAGTTACGATAATCTTTGCTCTACGATAGTTTTGGACCCTGTAGTCAGAATATTGCATGGGCCAGTAGAAACACTCAAACCAATAGTACTGAAACCACCACGGTGTAAATACGGTTTAACGCAGCATGAAACATTCCAGCAGTATTTTAAATGCACTTTTCACTTAACAACAACCTACACGGTAAGACTGCTTTGCTTCAATATAGGTGTTTCTAAATTTTCCCATGGTAAGGGCTTTCAAAGAATTTTTTTTATATCATTCTTTTAGAGTGAGTGAGTATGGTTTGACGCCGCTTTTAGCAATATTCTAGCAATATCAGGGAGGGGGATACCAGAAATGGGCTTCACACATTGTACCCATGTGGGGAATCGAACCCGGGTCTTCGATGTGACGAGCGAACGCTTTAACCACGTGTAGGCTTCCCACCGCCCCTCATTCTTTCAGAACGTGAATATTTAATGTCAGTTGTTTTAATCTGCCATGTAATCTTTTGGGTTATGGGTTTGTAGCGGCATTGAAGGAGATAGAAATGACCTGTATTACTAGTGGGTTATCAATGTTGTCCTATATGACGTATCGAAAACAGTGTTGACCTTCACTATACTGTGTGTTTAATCTGGGACGGTCACATGTGCATAAGGGAGTGCACGTGTGCGTGAGAGCGTCAAAGATCTTTAAAAAAAACTGCGATAAAACGGTGGTTATATGTGTGTGTGTGTGTGTGTGTGTGTGTGTGTGTGTGTGTGTGTGTGTGTGTGTGTGTGTGTGTGTGTGTGTGTGTGTGTGTGTGTGTGTGTGTGTGTGTGTGTGTGTGTGAACCACAAAAGAAATGTCGCATCGATAGCGGTTTCTTAAAGCACATACTTTAATTCACTCTGTTTAACAATCAAAACGGAGGATTGAGTTCAAACCTGACATTATGATTAACACATTTTCGGGGATCACATTTAGAGTTCATACAAACAAAATCGCCAAAAAATGGTTCCATTAACTGACTGACTAAGTTTTAGTTTTACGCCGCTTTTAGCAATATTCCAGATACCCCAAAGTCAGCATTGTGTGTGGCCTCCATGGCCATCGATGAAAGCGTTGCATCGTCTGTACATGGAATGAATTAGCCAGTTGATGAAGGCCATAGGCACTTGGGTCCATACTCTGCGAAATGCCTGATAGAGCCCAGCCGTATGTATGTATGTATGTATGTATGTGTGTGTGTGTGTGTGTGTGTGTGTGTGTGTGTGTGTGTGTGTGTGTGTGTGTGTAAGTATGTATGTATACGTTTAATGTATGTATGTATGCATATATGTAGGTGTGTATGTATGTGTGTGTATGTATGTATGTATGTATACGTTTAGTGTATGTATGTATGTGTGTGTGTGTGTATGTATGTATGTATGTATGTATACGTTTAGTGTATGTATGTGTGTAATATGTATGTATGTATATATGTATGTATGTGTGTGTATGTATGTATGTATGTATGTGTATGTGTATGTATGTATACGTTTAGTGTGTGTATGTATGTATGTGTGTGTGTGTATGTATGTTTGTATGTATGTATGTATACGTTTAGTGTGTGTATGTATGTATGTATGTATGTATACGTTTAGTGTGTGTGTGTATGTTTGTATGTATGTATGTATGTATGTATACGTTTAGTGTATGTATGTATGTATGTATGTATGTATGTATGTATGTATGTATGTATGTATGTATGTATGTATGCATGTATGTATGTATGTAAGTATACGGTTATAGCTATTTTGAGTGTACATACAGAGTCGGTTCCCATTAAATCTGTATGTTTCTGAAAACTAGATTATTTGGACACAACAATAGTTGTTAAATACTGTTAAATCATTGGTGGTGTGTTAATGGGTGATTCATACACTGGACCCAGTTACGTGGAATCGAACTCGGATCTACGCCAGTACAAGTTAGCACTGTAACCACTGTGCCTCCCCAAAATAGAAGATAATCATCATGTTGATATCATGAAAATCATAATGATTGGCATTTCGTGAGTGAGTGAGTGAGTGAGTTTTACGCTTTAAGCAATATTCTAGCAATAACACGGCGGGGGACACCAGAAATGGGCTTCACACATTGTACCCATGTGGGGAATCGAACCCGGGTTTTTGCGAACCGGGGTCTTCGGCGTGACGAGCGAAAGCTTGAACCACTAGGCTACCCCTCCACCCTACCATTTTAGTGACTAAGAGATGTTCGTTGTCAAAAGTCCGAATCGCTGATATTTTTCAATTTCAATTTCAGGAAATTGCATAGTGAATGCATCGAAGAATGCATCCCCACTGGACACCGGGTGTCACGTGTGCATTACTTCTCGCTGTCACATTGTCACCTTTTCTCGCCGTTGAAAGCAGAAAGTCAAATCAGCAAACAGATACATCAATGAAATTACCACGCGAATTCAGAAATGGTGGCGTTCCAACCCGTTCACTGTATAAAGTTGGACCCGTAACCGTAAATGTTGCCTCTCGCCCCATGGAAATGAAAGTGGAGAATATGCATGGACGCAATCCCCTTTCAGCCCAACTTGGAATTGATCTGCCAGAATCCCTAGACCTACAAAGTCGTGTCGATGGAATCTCTCTCAGCATCAGGGTTACTAGAGCTGCAGATCTGAGAATCAGAAACTACCAGTTTCGGGACTCCGACTGTGTCGACGTGTCTTGGAAAGCTACTACCTGTGTCACGGAGGTCCTGACCGATTGCTTGGACCTTGGAAAGGGCCACTGGTACGGGGCATCTGAACTCCGAGAACAACTCTGGCCGCTGGAGAAGGTGAGCACGAACATGATGCCCTTCGTCGGGACGGATAGCGACTTCTCCGACAACTACGGTCCTGTCCAGGAGCGAATGTTCTTTAGTTCCGAAGGACAAGGGATCTATATTGAAGAAGACATCCCACTGTTTGTAAGCATCAACGCAACCGGGGATAAGAAGTTGTGTCTCCAGGCTAAATATGATGAGTATTGGTATTCCAGTGGTGGCGTCAATCTCCCTGAGCTGAACTACACAGTATGCATGGCTCAGGATGCCAGGAGTATCCACCAGCTCTTGTCAGACCGGTACATCCAGAAGCCAGAAGGAACTCCAAATCCTCTGCTGTTCCATACACCTATCTGGGCAACATGGGCAAAATATAAAGTCAACATCACGCAAGCAAAGGTAATAGATTTTGTCAATGATATCAAGAAGTACAACTTTACAATAAGTCAGATAGGAATTGATGACGATTGGACCCCAAAATATGGGGACTTGGTCTTCAATCCTGAAACGTTCCCAGATCCCAAAAGCATGGTGGATACACTACACAGTCAAAATATTGCCGTGGCTCTTTGGGTCCATCCTTTCGTTAATATCGATACCAAAGCATTTCCATACCTGGCGAGTCAAGGATGGCTGATTCCAGATGTTTCTGGGACAAGACCTGCTTTGACGACTTGGTGGAACGGGCCGATGGCGGGTCATATTGACTTCAGCAACCCTGTCGCAGTGAAGTGGTATCTGGACGAACTCGGCGCCCTGAAGACCAACTATGGAATTGACACCTTCAAATTTGATGCAGGCGATGTAACCTACTTGCCACCAAAATGTAAAGCAAACCAAACATTTTCCAATCGTAATCACTACACACGACTGTATGCCACTGCGGCTCATAATAGCGACACCACTCAGAATCGGGTAGAAGTCCGCACAGGTTTGAGAACGCAGCACCTTCCCATATATGTCAGGGCGTTGGATAAGAATTCAATCTGGACCTTCCAGGAAGGATTTAGGACCATAATAACTAATGTTTTGACTTTCGGACTACTGGGATATCCATTCATTCTGCCGGATTATATTGGAGGAAATAGCTATGTTGCATACCCAGACCCTGAGCTGTTTATCAGATGGGTACAAGCCAACGCTCTCATGCCACTTATGCAGTTCTCACTGGAACCTTGGGCATACAACAACATCACTGTCATAGAAGTAGCTCAGGAGATGGTTCAACTCCATGCGAAGTATGCTGACAAGATCATAGGTCTGGCTAACGACTCCTTAACGACAGGCTACCCTATCAACAGGCCCCTGTGGTGGATAGCGCCCACAGATGAAGCAGCCCTGACCGTGGATGATCAGTTTCTGCTTGGTGATGATGTATTGGTGGCACCTGTTGTGGAACAAGGGGCGACAATGAGAAGAATATATCTTCCTGCCGGTAGATGGCGCGATGAACTAAAGGGACAGACACAAAATGGAGGGAAATGGATCGACTATCCTGTTACCTTACGAGACCTTCCATATTTCACTAAAATAGCTTGATGTTGACAATTCATCTCGTAATTAACATCGTTTCTCTTGATGGCGATTAAACATCTTTAGAACTCTCTTTGTAACAGTTCCATAGTCTGTCAAACTACCAGTGTTCCCCATTTACTAGGTTGTCAACTGTTATAGGTGTCCGGCTAGTTAGACATGTCCTCGCGGATTGGTTATATTCTAGGAGGCGTCATTGCTGTATTTAAATGTCGACGCCAGACCATACCGTAATCAAACGAAAAAGAGTACACTGGAGTAAACTCACCCACTTAAGATCTTAATGATTAATGACACCGGTACCCTCACTAACACTCTGAGTTTGAGCAGATAGACTTTGCGTTGTCATGCTGATGGGTCGGGTTCAGTAATTAGCTATTAGCGTCCTTAGTTGCTCTGAATGTCCTGGGTTCGAACCAAGTGTACTATATTTCTTTCTCTGAATAGTCGCGATGTTAAAAACAACTACACTCCACAACCCACAATCCACACTCCAGACCCCAAACCGCTATCTATTTCTCTATCGCCCTCAAAAATAGCGTGTTAGAATATGACCCAATGAGTCGATGACCAAATTTTTATATCCAGTCTTGGTATTGCTACTCTTTTCGCAAACACCTCAAGACTTCGATAATTATCATCGATCTATTCATATAATCAACTTTTATTCCATGTAAGCCAAGAGATGATAAAATTAA
Source organism: Haliotis rubra (assembly GCF_003918875.1). Lineage (NCBI taxonomy): Eukaryota > Metazoa > Mollusca > Gastropoda > Lepetellida > Haliotidae > Haliotis > Haliotis rubra. The sequence continues at coordinate 140,871 of NW_025765215.1, read as the reverse complement.
TTTGTAATTTAACAGAAAGGACTTAAAATACCGTTAGGTAAATATATATATATATATGTTTTGTATGTGGACAATAAGAAAAAAGCATGTGAATAATGACAGAATTATTTATTCCAAACAGACACCATGGTTAAAGCTAAATAAACTTATCCTTTTTGAGAACACCCGTCCGCTATTTTATCCTCGATATATTCATATACAGTATCACCATCATTTTGCTTGTGTGCCCTCTTTTATTTCTTTATCTCTAGATCTTTCGGCTGATATTCGAGAAGGGTATTCTCTTCACTGAAGGCGATACTATATTTACATTAGATGTAAGGTGTTAAGACAACAAACCGTATACAAAGCGAGACTCTCCATTAAAATACCCTAAATAACATGTGATATCCATAAGGAAAAAAACAAGCCCATACGAAGCACACGTAAAATGATGATATATCATCGTTGACGTTAACCGCGGTCGCTTGTTGACGTGAAACTGATACTATTGATGATGACTTTGATGATGTTAAACAGGTCCCATTGTTAGCTTACACCATTTTCGTTGAACACGAACGCACGAACACGAACGCACGCGCACGCGCACACACACACACACACACACACACCGCTCTGAAAACCGTTCCTACGCCCCTGTATCACATTAAAGATCAATAAATTTAGAAATTAAAAGCTGATGACGATGAACAATAACAATACTAGTGTATCACAGATAAGGTATTATTGATCACAGACAAGGTATTATTGATCACAGACAAGGTATTATTGATCACAGATAAGGTATTATTGATCACAGATATTATTAAAAAGAACAGTACAATATTAAAACGGGCCATGGATCGCCAGCAACTGATGTTAGATCGCCATACTAAGGTCAATGGGGACGATTACACTATATATGCATTGTGGTAGAGCGAACTGTATTTCTTTTCTGAGATGCCAAATTGAAAACTGTCTAAGGTTAATTACGATTAATATAAGGGACCTAAAATGCAAAAGTGTACTTTATCGCCTGATAAAGTACTGTCGGCGACTTTGATCCTTTAGTAAAGCATCTTAGACCATCTTAAATATGGACCTCTGTATACTTGTAGCCTTGAATGAAATGAAGTGAAGTTCACTTCAGTCAATGAACACGCCTCCGGGGTGCCATTGTACAAAGCTATCTTAGCGCTGAGGTGACCGTAACTTAAAGTAGACTTAGCGCTAAAGTTGTTTTGTACAACGGCACCGGTTCCCAATGTAGGTCACTGACCTGGCCTCACGTGCAGTACCAGTGGGTACAAAACTTCACCGACAGGCGCACACATCTGACGGCAGGCGTCGGCCACCCGACCACCAAGGACTATACTGACGATGGAAAATAGCGGTCCGTCTTCCACTTTGTCTGCGGATGACAGATAGGGTCACTCGGTCACGGTGACCGCCATGTCATGTGATTAGTTTTTTAATTGAATAATTTTGACTATTTTTAACATGCAAAAATAAAGCTGGGCACTGTTGTCTACCATCTTAACTACCATCCGTTTGACAATGCTTATGTATCTAGAAATCGCTGCATGTCTATTAATGTGATAGGTTGGTTAGACTCGGTGACTTGGTTGGTTTCATGTCATGAGCCATGACGGCGCTCATTAGATTAATCACTGGTCAAGATTTATCAATTTGCAGTCCGTCTTCATCATATAGCTGGACTATTGCTAACATTAGTTTCCGTCATTTTTGTGTTATTATGGGTTCTAGTGCTTTTATATTGTTGCTTTTCTGTCGGTGTACGGTGGGTTCGAATCCGAGAGTTCTGTTCCCAACTTTGTTGGCGGCCATGTTGGTGCATTTTGTCACAATAGTATCACCCGTTGAAAGTTTCGTAATCGACTATGTAAATCTGTAGACAACTTTGTCAACTGTAGACAACTATGTAGGACTCTTTTGACGATCTAACTGGTAATCATATTAAGAAATAACTCGGGAGTGAGAAAAAAGTCCCCATTCGGTCCAATTTTGGGATGACACGATTCAGCTCTCAACAAAATATATACAAGAGCAATGCATTCTGCTCTGTATCTGCCAGCTCGACCACCTACCTCGTGTATGAAGGTGTTACTTCAAGCCATCTGATCAAACACGGACCAGGAAGTGGCAGGCTTATTGATCTTGTGATCATGAGAAGTAGAGTAAAGCGAATTAATGACGGCCACTATACAAAGACGGGCGAATTGTTTTCTCAAACTTCTCTCAGTCATAGCGTCGTTTCAGATACAAAGTAACAAAGTAACATAAATGTCTTCAAACAACGTCTTTGTGTGGCATTTTAGAAATTGGGAAGTAAAATATAAACAAACTTTTGGATAGCAACTTTTTAATTCGTGGGTGCCACTTTTCAATACAGGATATGGTAAGGTTGTCAAGCAGGAAAATGTCATGTTCTTCAAACAAGAGTTCAGTTTGCACAGAGGAGGTTTACCTGTCCTTTGTAAATACATTGAATCACTTTGAGTCGTGGGATACGCTCTCCTTTCATTGTCCAGTTATTTTCATTCCCGCTAAAACGAATTCTTGGCTGACTGGATTCTTGGAAAAATGTTAATAAAAACCACAATGGGCTCCTCGAAATACGATGACGTAGGAAACGTCTCACATGAATGGCACTTCACTTGGTAAACTTTTCAATGTCAATATTTTGTTTAACTAATACCTAACATCATGAACAACTGTGAAAAGGTGCCCAAACCCATTCATTAGTCTATATAAAAATGCGTCATAAACGTTGGTAAATATTATTTTGCTAGATCAAACAAAAGCTCTCGCAGGAAGGTGCACGTGGCATAGGATATGAGTTGTCACTATAAATAGATATGAACCAAGAAGTTACATTGTGTTTATCCAAGAGGCGACTGGCTGTTACAAAAAGCTGTACGTAAAGACGTCTTCTCAACCGGGTACTTCTTTAGGCTTCGACTGAGACTAGAAGATGGACGTACGGACATGTGTACTCATTCTGGTGGTGTGTGGTCTTCTCGTGGATGGAGCCCCTCCAGAAGAGAGAGGGCCTCCTCTATATGATAAATACTCGAAAACAGGTACCGTATGTTCGAGAGTTTGATATAGTCTAGTAGCTCACTGGAGACATTCTATTACCCCAGGGTCCACTTACTCAAAGCGACTTTAGCGCTAGGACTATCAGTAACCACTATATATCGGACCTGACATAGTCGTTGCGTTTAGGCCGCTTTCGAGCAAGCAGCACTTTTAATTCGATTTCACCAATGAGTTTGATTACAAATTATTACGATGACTGTTAATTTAGTTCCAGAAGTTGGCAACTTGTAAATACAGCAAAGACGCTTCACAGTATGCTTTTAAAACATGACTTTTACGGAGGTACGCAATTGAATGAATGTTGTTTTACCAGATAGTAGTATTGTCACTGCGTGTCATTGTTTACGTCATGTTGATTTTAATAGCTTCACGGTAATGCTTTTCCCAACAGAATGGGTAATCAGAAACTACTTCGATATTTCAAAGTTAAATAAACTGACGAACAAAAGAAACTACACACCTGGTCTTGCGCTGTCAGCATCGCAATTGGCTGCGATATATGTGGTGTTTTATCCACAGGTACACAGCGTATATAACTTGTAACACCTTCCAAAATATCTGAGTTATCATTTAGAAAAAAAACACCCAAAGTACCAGGTGTGGACTTTCCTTCGTACGTCAGTTTTGATTTGTTCGTTTAACGTCGCACTTTAGACCACTCGTTCATCCTTTTGAATCTTACGCCATGAGAACCATCTACAACTTGGTATTGTCTAACAACGCATTTCGCTCATCTGCATCTGTAATTTTTGTCAACGCCGCACTCAGCAATATTCCAGCTATATATCGACGGTCTGTACATACTCGAGTCTGAGCCAGACAATATAGTGAGTGACATTATGACTGACTGACTGAATGAGTTTGGTTTTACGCCGCTTTTAGCAATATTCCAGCAACATCACGGCGGGGGACACCAGAAATGGGCTTCACACATTGTACCAATGTGGGGATTCGAAGCCGGGTCTTCGGTGTGACAAGCCAACGCTTTAACCACGTGTAGGCTACCCCACCGCCCACAGTGACATTATGAGCATCGATCTAGGCAATTGTGATATGATAACATGCATCAGCCAAGTCAGCGATGACGTTAGTCGCCTCCGACGTCATGTGGCTGGACTAGACATGAATCATGCTTTCAGCTGATACACTTGGGTTTTTTTTCAGTTTCCATACTTGGAAGGATTCTCGACTCCGTCTGCCAGGTCTGTGCCAGGTTCAACTTACCATGCAGAGGGGTTCGATGTTTCAAACAAGGGTGACACGTCTTATAACTTGGTACTGTCTTTGGAAACTGAGGTCATGTGGACAATTTGACATGCGCAAGTAGAATGCGCTGATTATGGTAAAGCAGAAGATCATTGTGCTAGCCCTTTTCTAAGGGGACGTTATACACGTGAATTCCGAAAATGAGCCGGTTGAAGAAAGTGTGGAATACATGTTATCATTACTATGTTATTAGTATATATCAGGCAAAACGTTTTGATCCTTTTGTTAAACATTTGTACAAAATATTTTGTATCTAAAAGAATCACCAAGTGATACTTGAATAATTTCGTTGTATTTGAATATGAAAAGATTGTGAATACAAAACTAAAGTTTTGATTGTTCTTTTTAGTTTTTATTTAGCGTATTTTTTAATCTTCTGTTGAACTTTGCCATTTTGCAACATCAGTGGCAATTGCATTCGTGAGAACTCGTCAATCCGCGATCAGGTGAATGGCGACTCGTGTCTCTGTCGTGGCCATGTTCCCAACTTGGTTTTGTCTTTGTGTCAAAGGGGCCTGGTACAAAACACAGTCAACTTGCTGCAACACATCCAACATTTCTGGAATGCAGGGATACCAATCAATAATACCCACATCTGACTAAACTACACAATTCCTTGATGAAATAGCCCCATTATATATACTCACACGCAAAAGAAACGCAAGTCTAGTATAAGGTATATATGTATATAATTTTCTCCATTAAATACAAGAAATGCCAACAGGGTCAGATAGACAAACAATTGAGTTGAGACAATTCATTTCGGCAAAGACTGATGACATCATTAAATTTTCTAAAGGTAAAGGGATTACACAGGTTCTGGTCAATAGCCAATGTCAGTCAGTACCTAGTGTGACCCTGGGTTTTTTTCAATTTGAGTTAAGCGTGGCGTTGTTAAACAAGGAGTGATAGGCCCAATCTTTGTTTACAGTCTTCTGCACATTAATGGTGGTGACAATTCGTGCATGTTCGATTTCACAAGAAGTGTGTGTATGATGTTCACTGGTATGGAGCGTTTTGGTGATTCCTTCTTTTGATGTGTTTCTGCTAGAGCCTTCCAAAACGCAAAGAAAATATTGATAACATCACCAGGCTTCACTGTATGCCAAATACTCATATCAGTTTAGGGTTCCGAGTTTGTTTCCTATTTGGATAAAAACTTGCGTTTTTTTGCGTGTGAGTATAGTTCACATCTACTTTATAGCTATTTGAGCCAGATTATACGATAATCTGTAGTAGCTGGAATTGTGACCAACAAGGATCTTGCGAATAGATTATATAAATTCCGTAATAACTCTTTTACATTGTCTTATACCGCCTCGACTGGCTGGCCCGTGTTAGTTGTCCGTTGCCAAATCGTCTTGGATGTTACGGAAAGGGGCGAGACTTGACAAATGTCTCTGCTCGTCTGAATGCTTTTCCTGGATTCAGATTGTCTGTACATGTAAAATTATCTGCCCTTGACAGGCAAAGCAACTACGCTATAGTCTTGCAGTGAAAACGTACCGATGAATTTCACTTTAAACCAAGAAGTAAATCAAATAAAGTGAAATTAGGATTGGCAAAGTTAAGTTTATGAGTATTCGCAATTGAACATTTAAATCTCAGAATTTATTCAACTTAGGACAAAAGTCGTTTAACAAACGATCATAGATTCAAATTGCCATTATTGGTGTGCCTTACAAGGGGGTAAGCGCAATAGTTGAAACAGTGAAACAAATGCACGTGCGTTACGTGATGAGCGTTAACTTAGACCAACCCTACTTGTTGTCGGTGTTTCATTTAACGTGCGTACCCCTGTAATGCAAAACAATAATAGCGATTTGAAACAATTATAGCGATTTGAAACAACGATCGTTTGTTAAACAACATTTATCCTAAGTTGAATAAAATTCTGAGACTTAAATGTTCAATTGGCAAAGTAAAATTATGAGGATATGCAATCTTAATTTCATGGGTTTGTCTTCACTGTAAACAGACTATAACATGTCACCATAAATGGTCGACTGAAATATTCCCTCCTGCCATGCTTATGTTAATAATAAAAAAAAGTTGTATATCCATAGAACTCTCCAAGTTATTAATCACACCAACTTCTAAATGCCAAACAACTGACTGACTGACTGAGTTTTAGTTTTCGCCGCTTTTAGCAATACTCCAGCAATATCACGGCGGGAGACACCAGAAATGGGCTTAATACATTGTGCCCATGTGGGGAATCGAACCCGGGTCTTCGGCGTGACGAGCGAAAGCTTTAACCACTAGGCTACCCCACCGCCCCTCTAAATGCCAAACAAAGAAGATTCAACACTCGTAGAGAATTACGTCTTGATGCTAATATTTTTCGAGGATGTTGAGAAGATGTCATCCAAAATTATTTCCACAATTAGCGTGAAGTGCTTGTTCTGAAGGCATTTTGGTTTTATCAATAAAACTGCTCGCTCAAACGCACTCAGTGGGAGACGTATCGCCTGAACACACCTGGAGATGAGTGCACGTGAAAAACGAATAGGTTTTGCATATATAAGACGGTGGTCAGCGATACACCGGGCATTTGCTCCTTTCTGCCATTCGGTGCTATTCGTTCCAGTTTGTGTTTAGGCATTTAGACTACGAATGACTTTGTTGTTAGATGTGTAGGTTCAATTGGCTATTGTGGCGTTAGTTTGTTGAACTTGCATTAGTATGTTTAAACGTTAGGCAATTAGCGGTAGTTAGCGGGTAATTTCATTTCAAAGTTCTTTTAGAATCACTTAAGAGAATTACGTTTTGTTCTTTGTAAATCATCCATAGTTTTCTCACTTATAGTAGTTGTCACGTTCAGTTACTTGTTTTAGGCCAAAAGGTAAGTTCAAAATTTTAGTTGATTAGGTTTTCAGTTAATTTGCATAGCTCCGCACAATCGTTATATTTTCCACTGCGCAACAGTGCTGGAATAATGGCCGCTTCCCTCAGTTGTGCCCAGTGTCAGCGACTCGTGATTGTTGTAAGAGGCAGCTAGCAGGATCGGGTTGACACGTGCCATCGTATCCCAGATTGATGCTCATGCTGTTGATCACTGGATTGTCTGGTCCAGACTGATTATTGACAGACCGCCGCCATATAGCTGAAATATGGCTGAGTGTGGCGTTACATAACAAACACAAGTTTATGATAATGATTGTAAGCAGCCTATCATTCTCAACTGTCAATGTTTATTCACTTAGATCTTGTGTTACTATGTATGTCGGTTGCGTTCACTGGTAGCTCCGTTTAAAGAGTTTGATTATCCAAGTCTCGCAAGTTAATGTGCTGTATCTCATTCTCCGTTTGATTCCAGTTGACGTCCGACATATCTATCTCTGACTTAACATTATAAAATCCTGATGTTGTCAAAGTCCTCATGCAGACGCGTCTGTGGAAGGGAATATGTGCCGAAATAACACTAGTGATTCATCAACCCATTCGATGAAACGATGTAGTCCGTCAGGGGGCGCTTTTACCGTCTGCTCGCCTGCTCCAAGGGGCGCTACTCTCATTTACAATTCGATGATGCAGCAATTAACCGTGTGGTTGTATATGGAAAGAAACTTAGCAAGTTTGGTTTTACGCCGATTTAGCAATATTCCAGCAATATAACGGACACCAAAAAAATGGGCCTCATGTACTGTTCCCAGGGGAGGAATCGAACCAGGGCCTTTAGTGTGAAGAGTGAACGCTTTAACACCTATGCTACCCAAAACGCCCCTTGAACCTTTGAAATGGATTAATGCCTGCACAAGGGCGAGAAGAGAAGGTAAGCTGTATTTCAATCATGTTTGTTCGTGAATGCTGCAACACCTCACTGGCAACTACAAAAACTTCCGGATTTGACATAAAAGTGCTTGACAAGAGTTGTCAGATGCAGTCTGTAAGTTACTGGTGTTTTGTGAAAGGCAGTATGTTTCTCGGAGGCTAGGGAAGACGCTGCAGAGTACACAATCCCAATTAGAATGACCGGGGCGGTGGGGTAGCCTAGTGGTTAAAGCGTTGGCTCGTCACGCCGAAGACCCGGGTTCGAATCCCCACATGGTTACAATGTGTGAAGCCCATTTCTGGTGTTCCCCGCCGTGATGTTGCTGGAATATTGCTAAAAGCGGCGTAAAACCAAACAGTCAGTTGTACTGTTGTCAAGCAGCTGTGTCTGTATACCTGACAACCATACGAGAATCTGTATCGAAACATATGTATCTTATCCCATATACAAAAGCTTGGAAATCCATACAATTGTCTTCTGTTTTCATCATACCTTCTGATTGCCATTTGAGAAGTCTGTTTTGACAACTTTATGAACATGTTAAGACCTTAACCTTGCTTAGAAACAACGACTTAACGTTGAAACACAGACATGTCGTAGGCTAATGCTGTCGTATTTGTTTACCGTGATCTCAAGTATTCCAGCTTAATTGTGTTGTCTGGTTCATTCCTTTCTCGAAAGAAATCCACAGCTTTTTAAAATTATTTGCCACCAACACAGAGGGCGAAACGTTAATTTGATGGTTTCCCGGGGAATAAATCCCGTTTGTCCGTGATGAATTTTACAGTGAGCTTCAGTTGACATCCCGATAGAGTATAAAAAAGGGGTTGGGCCTGATTGTTTGCATTTGCAAAGCTGTAGACCTTAAAGCAACTCAGCGTGCTTACCTTTTTTTAAACAGTACCAGAAACCAAAGGCTCAGTTGTGAGTAACCGGTTGGCAATTATATTTGTGATACGTTGTACTGACTGGTAAATAGATGTATTGCGTTGAAGTTAGAATACCAATATCTGTCCATGCACTCGGTAAGCCTAATCGTGAAGTAACTAGGAAATTGGCGATGAATGTTGTCTTCGTAAACATTCGTGGCTTTCCGGGTTAATTTCCTTAAGCAAACGAACGCTCTTGTTGGCTCAGGAAGGTTTCAACTTCGGAAATTTGGGACATTTAACTGATAATTACGAAGTGAAAATATTCACAGCAGTGTTTACCGAGTTCAGCACTGCTTCAGCGACTTTCTGGGATTGTCTAAACGTATCAAATTGCTTTGAGGAATAACCGCATCTTACCATACTGGTAGGACTATTTCATCTTTACACACTTTGAACATGACACCCCGATGTGTTGTGATGAGACCCTCCTCGGGTGCAGAGACTTTCGTAAACATACTAAAGTTGCTCCATGACATCTGTTAAGATGCTGTTGCCTGTGTTACCGTGCTGCGTTTTACTATGATGTAAGTTAATAATATTATATCATTTCCACGTTTTTTTCCTCCGATGCTCGTACGACCTTTGGTTCATGTTGAATCTGTTAGGGGCGTCGGGGTAGCCTCGAGGTTAAAGCGTCCGCTCGTCAAGCGAAAGACCTGGGTTCGATTCCCAACCGGTACAACACGTGAAGTCCATTTTAGGTGTCCACCGCATGGATATTGCTGGAATATTGTTGAAACAGACGGAAAAACCACTCACTGTTATATAGATAGTGATAGAAGTGCAACCTAAATATACGATAAGCTCCCATTCACTGCCTCTCCAGCGACTCTAGGGTAACGCAATGCAGGTATGTAAAACTGGAAAGGACCCATGACCTCGGTTTTACGCCGCTTTTAGCAATACCATGGTGGGGGACACCAGAAATGGGCTTCACACCTTGTACCCATGTGGGGAATCGAACCCGGGGTCTTCGGCGTGACGAGCGAACGCTTTAACCACTGAGCTGCCCATCTCTTACATTAAATATCCACGGTGGCACGGTGTTTTCGTGCAAGATATGTATCCATATGTACATTTGATGAAGATACAAACTAAATTATGGATAATAAATTGTGTACTTTTTGTAATTTATGCATCTTCACCGAATGTTTTCTATAATTCTATAAAAGCAACCATCGTCAGCTGATCTTGTGGAAGTTCAAGGCCACTTGGTTTTCTCAGATTCTCGAATAAATATTGAAAGAAGCAGCTCATAAATATACAACTGAGGAATCAGCGCGATACTTCTGCAAAATGAGTTGAGTTTTAGTTTGAAGACACTTCCCACTTTGGCACATGGGAATGGTTTGGTTGATTTGTAACGTCATATGAGAGAAATATTCTCAAGCACGGCGTTAAACCCAATTTCACCTCACCTTGGTTTTTGTTTCACACCGCACTCGGCAATATTCCAGCTACATGTCGGCGGTCTAAATAATCGAGTCTGGACCAGACAATCCAGTCATCAACAGCATGAGCATCGATCTACGCAATTGGGAACCGATGACATGTGTCAACCAAGTCAGCGAGCCTGACCACCCGATGCCGTTAGTCGCCTCTTACGACAAGCATGGGTTACTGAAGATCAATTCTAACCCGGGTTTTGTTTAGCGTCCTACTCATCATAGTTCAGCTTTGTGACAGCGATCTGTAAATCGAGTCTGGACCATACAATCCAGTGATTGACATCATGAGCATCCATCTAAACAATAAGCCATTTTCCTGTTTTGTCTTTGGAACAGATGAGATGCATGAACCAAGTCAGCAAGCTGGACCGCCCATCCCGTTAGTCGGTTTTTGACAAGCATCTTTATTTGGAAAACTTGCACATGACCTGGATAATGTGCATGGATTTCTTGGACCATTTACTGACAACATCCATATGGCAAAGTGAGCGAGTTTGTCTTACGCCGCTTTTAGCAATATTCAAGCAATATTACGGCGGGTGGACACCAGAAATGGGCTTCACACATAGTACCCATGTGGGGAAGCGAACCCGGGGTCTTCGGCGTGACGAGTGAACACTTTGACCACTAGGCTACCCCTCCATATGGCTGAAATATTGCCGGTGCCAGATAATCAAAGCGAGCATCGGTGCCAGTCCTTCATAGCCGTGGTAATGCTGTGACTGGCCTGTATTGTTGTGGGGCAAATATAGGTCCCAGGAATATATTCCATTTCAGATAATATACAACATTTCTTTAAACAAAAAGGTTTATTCGAAGTAATGCAAAATTAAATAATTGTTCACTAGCACTTCACAAAATATGCATGTTTTATTCATGCAAGCAATGTGGTCGTCAATAAGTATACAGTATTATATCCCATAAAATCATAATATATTGTACGTACTGCGTCTGTAACAGGCAATTTCAATATACACAACATTGGATTGAATTTTCAAACATAAGTTTACCAACAATGGGGATGAATACACAACACCATTTAGAAAGTGGCTAAGTGTAACATGTTACATTTGGGATTACAGTTTGTCAGAAGAATCTAATACCTTTGGGTAGAGTCCCAGTCGGATTCTAACTTACTCTCAGTCAGGCAACCTTAGCCAGCACATAATATCAGTGGCCTATTCCATCTAGCCATAGCGGTTCCATAAAAATGGAGGTCTGACAACCGAAAGTCTTGGAGTGAGCGAGTTCAGTGGTACGCCGCACTTACCAATATCCCATTCCAATATGGCGGCGGTCTGTAAATAATCGAGTCTGGACCAGACAATCCAGTGATCAACAGCATGAGCATCGATCTGCGTAATTGGATGGCCTTGCGATATTTTGTGTGAATCTGTACTTTACTGAGGAAGTATAATGCCAAATATAACATGTTACAAGCTGGTGACATTCAGCAAAATGGTAGGATAATACTCTATGCAATTACAATATACTTCACTGAGTCCGCAGAAACTGAAGGAGTGAGCGAGTTTAGTTTTGTGCCGCGTTTAGCAATCACAGCGGGGTACACCAGGAATGGACTTCACAAATTTCATTCACGTGGGGAATCGAACACGTGACGTGCGAACGGTATAACCTCGAGGCTACCACCGCACCAGATTTGGTGATCTTCCAAACTCTCCCTGCTCATGTGAAAAGTCTCAAAATAATTTTGGTAATGCAGATATACCTTTAAACACCACGGAAAAGCAATTACACTGAACAATTTTGAAGGTGAATATATTTTTAAAATCATTTCGGTATTGAATATGTTCAGAAAGTGCAAGCCGTCATGCATTAATGTTAGTTGGTGTTAGCTGAGTTAGGGTTTTGTTAGTGCAAGTGTGGGTGCTCCTATTCATTACCGAAATGGATCCTATATATTCACCCTAATGCGAGTCAAGTTGCATTAATGTGATTTGATATAAAGCTACATGGTGTTTAGAATTAAGGGCAGAGTCTGGAAGCCTTGAAGCCTTATGTAGGCACTTAAATACAGTAGAAAAAAACCAACAAGCTCACATACCCCTGCTTCCCACTTTGGCACATGGAAATGGTTTGGTTGATTTTTGTTTAACACCGCACGCGGCAATATTCCAGCTATATGGCGGCTGTCTGTAAATATTCTAGTCTGGACCTGGCAATCCAGTGATCAACATCATGAACATCGATCTACGGAATTGGGATACGATGACGTGTCAAATCTGACCACCCGATCCCATTAGTCGCCTCTTACGACAAGCATGGGTTGAAGACCAATTCTAACGCAGATCTTCAGCTGTGACAAGAATCAGCTCATAGGTTGACCCCATCAATCTTTATATACTGATTACATTAATAATTGAACCCAGCATCACAGCTTCAGGGATATGCTCCAGACAAGATAACCATCAAACACACATCTTGCACCAAGTCATGTTTCCATGGAAACAGCAAACCTGTAATTCTGATAAACTTTACTTCTTTACTTATACTCAGCAGCAAAAAAACCCGTCACTACGAATTCAAAATTAGATAGGTACTATTATCAAATCATTACAGAAATGGGCATAATAAGCGGATCAAAAACATTGTGTACAATATTTTGACACATCAATAAATAACTCGGCACGATTCCAAGACATTACGTTAACGTTTGCAGTCCATTCAGACTCTTTGACTTCAGTATCTAGTGTGACCACCACGAGCGGCGGTCTACTCCCAATTGTGAGATTCCCAGTTATGAGACAGCGGAGTAGGTAATTAAAGAAAACACACCATACTCCTCTGTCTGATAGAATGGATTAACCCTAGCTAATTACTGATTTTCTTGTGGAAGTCTTAATGAAACTTTATAAGATAAATTAGGAGATAAACGTACTGTGTTGGGAAATTAGATGAATGTTAGGCAGAATTGATAGTCTCTAAATTTCATTTGGAACCGAACGTTGTATTTGATGTATACTTAAAAATATATTTATGCAATAGTCAATATCGATGACGTCACAACCTCCATTTCATTTTGTATTTTATGTTGCATGGGAGCGGTGTTAACATAAGCAGTAATGCTTGCTCACCAATCCCAATTCATTTTCATAAATAATAATAAAATATCTTTAAACCAAAATGACTTTCAAACTTCATAATAGTCAATAAAAATGTGTTATCATAATTACATATTCTTCTGAATAAATAAAATATTTAATGACTTATTTCTTCTGTGTAAATATAATCTTTGATAATCTATTTCATTAATCTACTCATCAATGACTCTTGTGGGTACTCTTCAACAACTGGGCTGAACCCACTTGTAGGGATGTGGAAACACCACATGTGCACTGAACCATTAATTAATGGTCTCACAACTGGGAGTTCTCACAAATGGGAGGACACCCGAGCGGCAATAACTGCAGAACAGCGTCTATGGATGGAGTGCACCAATCGATTGATGAAGGCCATTGGCACCTGGAACCACACTCTGTGAAAGGCCTGGCGCAAAAAAAGTCGGCTGTCTTCGGCCTTGATTTAACCAGTCTCCTCTGGATTTCATTCCAAAGATGTTCAACTGGGTTTAAATCATAACTAAGGGCTGGCCACTGCATAATGTTGACACCGTTCTGCTGTAAAATGTCCCGTGTAGCTCTGACAGTATGGGCCCGGGCGTTATGCTGGAAATTGTTGTTCCGGTGACGTGCGAAATGTGGTATGACGTGGGGTCCGAGAGCTTGGTCGATGTAGCGCACCGCTGTGATGCCGCCTCCTCTTCCTGGACCAAGGTTCTGGAACACCACAGGACCCACTCTCTGGTTCAGGCCTATTGCACCCCATACCAAGATGCTTGCACCTCCCAATGAGTCTCTTTCCATAACACATTGGTCCGAGTAACGCTGGCAACGTCGTCGCCATATTCTTGTTCTGCCATATGCAGTTGATACGCAGTACCGACAGTTCTCCATTGCCTGTATCGCCAGTTTTGGTTAGGGCAAACTGTAAACGTTCACGCCGATGACGAGAGGTGAGGATAGGTCCACGGTAAGGTCTTGTGGTCACCCTTGGCCTGCCAGTACGGGGGCGATCATTTGTGGTGTTGGTGGCCCGGAAACGTTGCTGCAGCCTGTAGATGGTCCGAACGTTGACCTGGAAGTGATTGGCAACGGCTTTTTGCAGTGTGGCCAGCGTCAAGTCTTCCTTGTGCCTGGTTCCTACGAGCTGTCGTGAGAATGGGCATCCTGCTGACGTTGTAATGTGGTTTCAACCAGGTTTGGGGGTGCATTTTATAGGGCTGGTCCTTGTGAACAGCACGTGCAGCATGAGTTGCATGAAAAACATGGAGAACACCGTACCATCTCCAGGGTCAGGTTGCGTTTTCGAGACCATTTACTGGGTTCAATTCTGAGTTTGGGAAGGAATGTTTTTGCTCAGGTAAAGTTGGAGATGTTGTCAAATATATACAATCAACACATTAAATGAGTTTACAGTTATCCGTCCTGCGAAGGAAACTTCCAAACTGACGTTTCTTTTGCTGCTTAGTATACTTATACACATTTGCATACCATCGAATGAGAGTGAAAATTCAATAAAAAGAGTAAATACTAGGGCTGGGACGGGTCCAGATTTTCTACCCGGGTACCCCACCCCCTTTTACTCTACCCTACCCGGATAGCCGTTATGTTAATTACCGACATCGAATTTGAAATAAATAGCAATATATTCTTCAGCTCGGAGGCTAAAATTTCGTCTTTTTTCAATATCTTAACCATGTATTATATTCAAAAGAAGTGACTGTAAATTATGTCTAAATGTACGTTTTAATCATGAAAGAGTGATCATAACGGGTCCCAGTATTGAGGCGGGTAACCGGGTCCAACTCATCACCCACCCATCCGGGGTATGCGGGTTACCCGTTCCAGCCCTATCAAATATCAACAGTTTTGATTTCTTTACCAAAAGTGCACACAAAATTCATCTGGTCCATTTTAAAGATTGAAAGCTGTTGATTAGATTAGTAACAGGGTCAGCAATATTTCAGCTATATGCCAGCAGTCTACAAGTGAGTCGGAAACAGATGTCGGCAAAAGTAAGTTTCAAACACTGATGTTCCACGACAACATTTCTGAACAATCAACTTTCAAAACATTACTAACGAGTGTCCATACGGTGTGCTGTAGTCATTGTCTATGCAGATGACAGATCATACCACACTGCTCCAAAACAGCTTCAATGTGGAATATCACAATTCAGGATGACGTCCATGTTTTTGGCCATCAGTATACAACATTTGGTTCATTATATCCACATCTCCAAGTCAAAAACCCAGTCCGACTTTTCACCTGTGCCTGTCTGTGAACATCCAGCGAATTATACTGTAAAAGCGGGCTTCAGAAAGACTTGGATAGCTGGTCTATCTTCTCCTGTGCTTGCAATCATCTTCAGAGACGTTTCAAAACAACACAAATTGAAATATGCCAGTCCACAATATTTCAGCGACAACTGGACAGGATAATGATCTATGGTGACAAGCATACACAGTGAGCGAGTATTACGCCGCTTTTAGCAATATTCCAGCAATATCACGACGAGAACAAAAATGGGCTCCACACATTGTATTCGTGTGGGGAATCGAACACGGGCCTTCTGCGTGACGACCAGCTAACGCTTTAACCACGAGGCTACCCAACCGCCTATCACGCAAGAGGAATATATATCACTCAATCCGATTTAAAGCATCGGCAATATTTCAGTCACCTGCCAAATATACTATTCACACTTTGGTAAGGATGACAAAAATTCATAACTTTACTTAAACGTAGACTTATAATTTGAAATTGTATAAATTTAACTCTGGATAAAGAAAATATGGTAACCCCTCATTATGCAAATAGTCACTTTAAGCTAAAATGCCCTTGAAACGTGAGTAACCATAAAAATTCATGGCACCAGACAACCATTTTGCAAATCTTGGAACGAGTCGTTGACAAATAAACAACACATGTCAATAGCAGGTATGGGGTCCACAAGATGCAAATGACATACTGAAACCAAGGATCCATACTTACTTATTTAAACCAAATTTGAGCCCACATAATGGTTTTCTGTTGAATCCGTGAATTGATCCTTAGCAAAGTGGAAATAGTATAGAACACAACAGGTTCGGGATTTTAAAAAATGAGGGATCAAGGATAGTACCGGGTACAATTCCAGTATTGCAAGCCACAGGCCCTTGATACAAGAAACAACCAATAGACATTACAGAGATAATATATTGAATTGCAGTGTTGATACTCACACAACAAAGAAACTGCATACAGAAACTATTCTGGGTTTGTTCTTATCTCTCGGTAGTGCTTATTATCCTATTCCAACATTTCTCAATTTAGAACACAGAATTATTTTAAGGGAAAAATATGAATTTATAGTAAATATAACTAGCCAAAAAGATCTAAGCAAGAACACTTATCTGAAGAATATTTGACAAGATATGGGCAACAACGACAAAATAACATTAAGTTGGTGGGCTGAGAATAACCAAATTTGTGAACAAGCAAATTCTAGGCCCAGATATGCAAGAGCTTTCTTTCAATCCTCGTGTACAAAATATTGAAATAAATATAGGGGTAGATTCTATGTTGCCAATAAGATGCGGAAAAACCTTTTGATCTGTTGAGTCGGCTTCAATCAGTATGATCTTTGATCACATGTGTATAATTTAACAGTTATTTCACTGTACATTTATATTGTCATAATGGACTGAAAAAGGTGTGCTTGGCAATTTTAGTTTCACCTTTACAAGTTGACTGATAAAATGAATGACATGCCTTTCACATATGCTTTTGAATGGACATTGTATTGAATTAAATTTTATATGGCATAAATATTAAACAATGTACAATTGAGTTTTTTATTCTAGAAGTCAATAAACACAGTTTGCTAAGGACCACAAAACTTCACAACTTTACTTAAAAGTAAACAGATTCATAATTTGAAAATATATTCATTTAAAACTGGGTAAATGATAAGGTAACCCCTCTTAGGCAAACAGTCACTGTGATCTTGCCTTATGCACCTGATTCATGACTAACAATAAACATGGTTTTCATGGCACCAATCAACCATCTTGCAAATCATCGAACGAATCACTGGCAAGTACACAAAACTTCTCAATAGCAGGTATGGGATCCACAAGATGAAATGACATACTGAAACCTAGGATCCATGCTTACAATAGGCTTAGCTATTTAAACCAAATTTGGCCCCACATCATAGTTTTCTGTTGAATCAAATATTTAATCCTTAGCAAAGTGGGAATAGTACAAACAAAAAGATGTTATCGAGGAAGTCGTATACTTCATTATTACAATGTACAATTGAATATGCATAACATGTATTAGGGTCACATTGCTTTTAGAAAGTGGTCCGATGTAACATGTTGTATTTGGGATAAATTTCTCAGTAAACGTTACATTTTAAAGGCAAAGAGTAATCATAGTTTTGGCCATGGAAGCCGCGGCCATTACACTTCTCGGGGGTATACAAGGCACGTAATCATGTCTGACTGTACTTTGAGAAAGTGTAATCCCAAATATAAAATGTCGTATGGTTACATTTAGAAATGCTGCTCACCGATGGATGCCACTCACTTTCAAACCAATTTTAATTCCAATCAAAACATACAAGCCTATGTATATTTTACAATTTTGCTGTTTCCAAAAATAGCTAATTCTGAAATAATATACCCCAGTATACATGACATTGATCAACCTTGTCCCCAGATAGTGAATGAGCGAGCGTGTTTAGATTTATGCCGCTTTTAGCAATATTTCAGCAATATGACAACGGGGCACGCCAGAAATTGGCTCCACAAATTTCACCCATGTGGGGAATCAAACCCGGGTCTTCAGCGTGACGAGCGAACGATTATAAAACTAGGCTACCCCACCGACCCAATCTGCTGATTTGTTTTAGCTGGATAGGTTATACTTCCAAACTCTCCCAGCTCATGTGAAAAGTTATTTTGGTAACGCAGATGGAAGTTGAAACACCACGGAAAAGCAATTACACTGAACAAATCTGAGGGTGAATATATTTTTAAAATCATATCGGTATTGAATATTTTCAGAAAGTGCAAGCTGTCATGCATTAATGTTAGTTGGTGTTAGCTGAGTTAGGGTTTTGTAAGTGCTTATTCCCTACCGAAATTGATTATATATATTCACCCTGATGCTAGTCAAGTTTCAATGTGATTTGATAAAAATCTACACGAGTTTCGAATAGTAAGGGCAGAGTCTGGAAGCCTTGAAGCCTTATGAAGGCACTTAAATACAGTAGAAAAATAAAAGCTCACATACCCCTGCTTCCCACTTTGGCACATTGAAATGGTTTGGTTGATTTTTCGTTTGACACCGCACTCGGCAATGTTCCAGCTATATGGCGGCTGGCTGTAAATCGGGTCTTCACCAGACATCCAGTGATCAACATCATGAGCATCGATCTACGAAGTTAGGATTCGACAACATGTGTCAACCTAGTCTGCGAACCTGACCACCCAATCCCATCAGTCCCCTCTTACGACAAGCATGGGCTACTGAAGACCTATTCTAACCCAGATCTTCAAATGTGACAAGCATCAGCAGCTCACAATTTTTTCTCCTTGACTCCATCAAACTTTATATAGATCTTAGGTAAGTTTTTCCATTTACTGATTACATTTATAATTGAACCCAGCATCACAGCTTCAGGGATATGCTCCAGATATGATAACCATCAAAAACACATCTTGCACCAAGTCATGTTTCCATGGAAACGGCGAAACAAGTAATTCTGAAACTTTACTTCGTAGCGGGGGTATAATAATACTTATTTACTCCATACATTACAGGAATGCCCGATACACATTAGCATACCATCGAATGAGAAAGTGAAAATTCAATAAAAAGAGTAAATACTAGGGCTGGGGCAGGTCCAAATTTTCTACCCGGGTACCTCACTCCCTATTCCCTACCCTACCCGGATACCCGTTATGTTAATTACTGACATCAAATTTGAAATAAATAGCAATATATTCTTCATCTCGGAGGCTAAAATTTCAACATTTTAACCATGCATTATATTCAAAAGAAGTGACTGTAAATTATGTCTTCACAGACCATACAACGTTTTAATCATGAAAGTGATCATAACGGTTCCGGGTATTGAGACGGGTACCCGGGTCCAACTCCTTACCCACCCATACCGGGATATGCGGGTTACCCGTTCCAGGCCTATTAAATACCAACAGTTTTGATTTCTTTGCCAAAAGAGTACATAAATATCATCTGGTCCATTTTAAAGATTGAAAGCTGTTGATGTGATCAGTAACAGGGTCAGCAAATTTTCAGCTATATGCCAGCAGTCTACAAGCGAGTCGGGAACAGTTAATGCAGTGATTGACATGGGCCAGGATTTATAATTTGAAAATGTATTCCTTTAAAACAGGGTAAATGATAAGGTACCCCTCTTAGGCAAACAGTCACTTTATAGAGGATATTATATGAGTGTCCATGTCATACTATGTTTACGACACGAGTGCCTAAATGTTGGTATTTCCTGAGCGAGAGCGAGGGATATACCCATATTTAGTCACGAGTGTGGGCACGAATATAATATTCTGTTTATTACCGAAGTCGTGAAATTGAGGAAAATAACCCAGATGTACTTTCAAACATAGGCTGTCTACCCGCCGTCGCCGCATATAAAACGCAACGTCACATAATAAACGTGACGTCATAGCATTTTTCATGACGTCACGTCAACATGACAAAGTGATATTTTGCCCTAGGGCATCGTATGAAAAATATGAACCCCGATATGTTCGCCCTCGTAGGTAATAGAAACTAATCTTATGCACCTGATCCAAGAGTAAAAATAAACATGGTTTTCATGGCGCCAACCAATCATCTTGCAAATCACGGAATTAATCACTGACAACAGCAGGTATGGGATCCACAAGATGAAATGACATACTGAAACCAAGGATCCATACTTACAATAAGCTTCGATATTTAAACCAAATTTGAGCCCACAATGGTTTTCTGTTGAATCCGTGATTTGATCCTTAGCAAAGTGTGAATAGTATAGAACACAGCAAACAGTTAAAAAGTACAGGTTCAGCAGTTCGAAAAATGAGGGACCAAAAAATGTACTGGGTACAATTCCAGTATTGCAAGCCACAGGCCCTGGATACAAAAACAAACAATAAATATTACAGAGATAATATAACATATTGAATTGCAGTGTTGATAAGACTCACATAAACAAACTGCATACAGAAACTATTCTGGGTTTGTTCTTATCTCTGGGTAGTGCTTATTATCCTATTCCAACATTTCTCAATCTAGAACAGAATTATTTTAAGGGAAAAATATGAATTTATAGTAAATATAAATAGCCAAAAAAGATCTAAGCAAGAACACTTATCTGAAGAATATTTGACAAGATATGGGCAACAACGACTAAATAACATTAAGTTGGTGGGCTGAGAATAACCAAATTTGTGAACAAGCAAATTCTAGGCCCAGATATGCAAGAGCTTTCTTTCAATCCTCGTGTACAAAATATTAAAGTAAATATAGGGGTAGATTCTATGTTGCCAATAAGATGCGGAAAAACCTTTTAATATGTTGAGTCAGCTTCAATCAGTATGATCTTCGATCACATGTGTATAATTTAACAGTTATTTCACTGTACATTTATATTGCCATAATAGACTGAATGGACATAATGGTGAAAATTTTAGTTTCACCTTTTACAAGTTGACTTATAAAATGAATGATATGCCTTTCACATATGATTTTGAATGGACACTGTTTAATATTTATGCAACATAACATTTAATTCGATACAATGTACAATTGTTGTTTCTATTCTAGAAGTTGATGAGTCAATAAACTTATTGGATAACAACTTGTTTTATTGCATAGAGCAACGTTTCGGTGTAGATACACCATTATCAAGCTAAAGGTAAGAATCCACACTGAAAGCCTCTATGAAATATACTACTCACATTTCACAACTTTATTTAAACAGATTTATAATTTGAAAATATATTCATTTAAAACTGGGTAAATAAGGTAACCCCTCTTAGGCAAACAGTCACTTTAACCTTATGCACCTGATTCATGAGTAACAATAAACATGGTTTTCATGGCACCAATCAACCATCTTGCAAATCATGGAACGAATCACTGGCAAGTACACAATACTTCTCAACAACAGGTATGGGATCCCCAAGATGAAATGACATACTGAAACCTAGGATCCATGGTTACAATAGGCTTAGCTATTAAACCAAATTTGGCCCCACATCATAGTTTTCTGTTGAATCAAATATTTAATCCTTAGCAAAGTGGGAATAGTACAAACAAAAAGATGTTATCGAGGAAGTCGTATACTTCATTATTACAATGTACAATTGAATATGCATAACATGTATTAGGGTCACATTGCTTTTAGAAAGTGGTCCGATGTAACATGTTGTATTTGGGATAGATTTCTCAGTAAACGTTACATTTTAAAGGCAAAGAGTAATCATAGTTTTGGCCATGGAAGCCGCGGCCATTACACTTCTCGGGGGTATACAAGGCACGTAATCATGGCTGACTGTACTTTGAGAAAGTGTAATCCCAAATATAAAATGTCATATGGTTACATTTAGAAATGTTGTGTACAGATGGATGCCACTCACTTTCAAACCAATTTTAGTTTCAATCAAAACATATATACAAGCCTATGTATATTTGTACAATTTTGCTTTATCCATAACTATTCTGAAATAATATACCCAGTTACAAATTCCATTATTTATTGTAAAAAAAAGCACCAACTTTTGATAACATTTTGTAGGGTTTATATACATGACATTGATCAACCTTGTCCCCAGATAGTCAAAGAGCGAGCGAGTTGAGATTTATGCCGCTTTTAGCAATATTTCAGCAATATGACAACGGGGCACGCCAGAAATTGGCTCCACAAATTTCACCCATGTGGGGAATCGAACCCGGGTCTTCAGCGTGACGAGCGATCGATTATAAAACTAAGCTACCCCACCGACCCAATTTGCTGATTTGTTTTAGCTGGATAGGTGGTACTTCCAAACTCTCCCAGCTCATGTGAAAACTGTTATTTTGGTAACGCAGACGGAAGTTGAAACACCACGGAAAAGCAATTACACTGAACAAATCTGAGGGTGAATATATTTTTAAAATCATATCGGTATTGCATATTTTCAGAAAGTGCAAGCTGTCATGCATTAATGTTAGTTGGTGTTAGCTGAGTTAGGGTTTTGTAAGTGCATATTCCCTACCGATATTGATTATATATATATTCACCCTGATGCGAGTCAAGTTTCAATGTGATTTGATAAAAAATCTCCACGAGTTTCGAATATAAAGGGCAGAGTCTGGAAGCCTTGAAGCCTTATGAAGGCACTTAAATACAGTAGAAAAATGAAAGCTCACATACCCCTGCTTCCCACTTTGGCACATGGAAATGGTTTGGTTGATTTTTCGTTTGACACCGAACTCGGCAATATTCCAGCTATATGGCGGCTGGCTGTAAATCGGGTCTACACCAGACATCCAGTGATCAACATCATGAGCATGGATCTACGAAATTGGGATTCGACAACATGTGTCAACCAAGTCGGCGAACCTGACCACCCAATCCAATCAGTCCCCTCTTACGACAAGCATGGGCTACTGAAGACAAATTCTAACCCAGATCTTCAAATGTGACAAGCATCAGCAGCTCACAATTTTTTCTCCTTGACTCCATCAAACTTTATATAGATCTTAGATATGTTTTTCCATTTACTGATTACATTTATAATTGAACCCAGCATCACAGCTTAAGGGATATGCTCCAGATAAGATAACCATCAAAAACACATCTTGCACCAAGTCATGTTTCCATGGAAACGGCGAAACAGGTAATTCTGAAACTTTACTTCGTAGCGGGGGTATAATAATACTTATTCACTCCATATATTACAGGAATGCCCGATACACATTAGCATACCATCGAATGAGAAAGTGAAAATTCAATAAAAAGAGTAAATACTAGGGCTCGGGCAGGTCCACATTTTTTACCCGGGTACACCGCTCCCTATTCCCTACCCTACCCGGATACCCGTTATGTTAATTACTGACATCAAATTTGAAATAAATAGCAATATATTCTTCAGCTCGGAGGCTAAAAGTTCAACATGTTAACCATGCATTATATTCTAAAGAAATGACTGTAAATTATGTCTTCACAGACCTTACAACGTTTTAATCATGAAAGTGATCATAACGGTTCCGGGTATTGAGACGGGTACCCGGGTCCAACTCCTTACCCACCCATACCGGAATATGCGGGTTACCCGTTCCAGACCTATTAAATACCAACAGTTTTGATTTCTTTGCCAAAAGAGTACATAAATATCATCTGGTCCATTTTAAAGATTGAAAGCTGTTGATGTGATCAGTAACAGGGTCAGCAAATTTTCAGCTATATGCCAGCAGTCTACAAGCGAGTCGGGAACAGTTAATGCAGTGATTGACATGAGCCAGGGTTTATAATTTGAAAATGTATTCGTTTAAAACAGGGTAAATGATAAGGTACCCCTCTTAGGCAAACAGTCACTTTATAGAGGATATTATATGAGTGTCCATGTCATACTATGTTTACGACACGAGTGCCTAAATGTTGGTATTTCCTGAGCGAGAGCGAGGGATATACCCATATTTAGTCACGAGTGTGGGCACGAATATAATATCCTGTTTATTACCGAAGTCGTGAAATTGAGGAAAATAACCCAGATGTACTTCAAACATATGCTGTCTACCCGCCGTCGCCGCATATAAAACGCAACGTCACAGAATAAACGTGACGTCATAGCATTTTCATGACGTCACGTCAACATGACAAAGTGATATTTTGCCCTAGGGCATCGTATGAAAAATATGAACCCCGATATGTTCGCCCTCGTAGGTAATAAAAACTAATCTTATGCACCTGATCCATGAGAAAAAATAAACATGGTTTTCATGGCGCCAACCAACCACCTTGCAAATCACGGAATTAATTACTGACAACAGCAGGTATGGGATCCACAAGATGAAATGACATACTGAAACCAAGGATCCATACTTACAATAAGCTTCGATATTTAAACCAAATTTGAGCCCACAATGGTTTTCTGTTGAATCCGTGATTTGACCCTTAGCAAAGTGTGAATAGTATAGAACACAGCAAACAGTTAAAAAGTACAGGTTCGGCAGTTCGAAAAATGAGGGACCAAAAAATGTACTGGGTATAATTCCAGTATTGCAAGCCACAGGCCCTGGATACAAAAACAAACAATAAATATTACAGAGATAATATAACATATTGAACTGCAGTGTTGATAAGACTCACATATAAAGAAACTGCATACAGAAACTATTCTGGGTTTGTTCTTATCCCTGGGTAGTGCTTATTATCCTATTCCAACATTTCTCAATCTAGAACAGAATTATTTTAAGGGAAAAATATGAATTTATAGTAAATATAAATAGCCAAAAAGATCTAAGCAAGAACACTTATCTGAAGAATATTTGACAAGATATGGGCAACAACGACTAAATAACATTAAGTTGGTGGGCTGAGAATAACCAAATTTGTGAACAAGCAAATTCTAGGCTCATATTCAAAAACCTTCTTTCAATCCTCGTGTACAAAATATTAAAGTAAATATAGGGGTAGATTCTATGTTGCCAATAAGATGTGGAAAAACCTTTTGATATGTTGAGTCGGCTTCAATTAGTATGATCTTCGATCACATGTGTATAATTTAACAGTTATTTCACTGTACATTTATATTGCCATAATGGACTGAAAAAGGTGTGCTTGGAAATTTTAGTTTCACCTTTTACAAGTTGACTTATAAAATGAATGACATGCCTTTCACATATGATTTTGAATGGACATTGTATTGAATTAAATTTTATGTGGCATAAATATTAAACAATGTACAATTGAGTTTTTTATTCTAGAAGTCAATAAACACAGTTTTCTAAGGACCACAAAACTTCACAACTTTACTTAAAAGTAAACAGATTCATAATTTGAAAATATATTCATTTAAAACTGGGTAAATAAGGTAATCCCTCTTAGGCAAACAGTCACTTTAACCTTATGCACCTGATTCATGACTAACAATAAACATGGTTTTCATGGCACCAATCAACCATCTTGCAAATCATGGAACGAATCACTGGCAAGTACACAAAACTTCTCAATAGCAGGTATTGGATCCACAAGATGAAATGACATACTGAAACCTAGGATCCATGCTTACAATAGGCTTAGCTATTTAAACCAAATTTGGCCCCACATCATAGTTTTCTGTTGAATCAAATATTTAATCCTTAGCAAAGTGGGAATAGTACAAACAAAAAGATGTTATCGAAGAAGTGGTATACTTCATTATTACAATGTACAATTGAATATGCACAACATTAATTAGGGGTCACATTGCTTTTAGAAAGTGGTCCGATGTAACATGTTGTATTTGGGATAAATTTCTCAGTAAACGTTACATTTTAAAGGCAAAGAGTAATCATAGTTTTGGCCATGGAAGCCGCGGCCATTACACTTCTCGGGGGTATACAAAGCACGTAATCATGGCTGACTGTACTTTGAGAAAGTGTAATCCCAAATATAAAATGTCGTATGGTTACCTTTAGAAATGCTGCGTACCGATGGATGCCACTCACTTTCAAACCAATTTTAATTCCAATCAAAACATACAAGCCTATGTATATTTTACAAGTTTGCTGTATCCAAAATAGCTAATTCTGAAATAATATACCCCAGTATACATGACATTGATCAACCTTGTCCCCAGATAGTGAAAGAGCGAGCGAGTTTAGATTTATGCCGCTTTTAGCAATATTTCAGCAATATGACAACGGGGCACGCCAGAAATTGGCTCCACAAATTTCACCTATGTGGGGAATCGAATCTAATTCTGAAATAATATACCCAGTTACAAATTCCATTATTGTCAAAAATCAAAACACCAATTTTTAATAACAATTTGTAGGTTTATATACATGACATTGATCATATCTACTGCTTCAACTTAGTCCCCTGATAATGAAGAGTGAACGAGTTTAGTTTTATGCCGCTTTTAGCAATATGACAGCGGGGTACACCGGAAATGGGCTTCACAAATTTCACCCATGTGGGGAATCTAACCCGGGTCTTCAGCGTGACGAGTGACCGATTTTAAAACTAGGCTACCCCACCGACCCAATTTGTTGATTTGTTTTTTAACTGGATAGGTGATACTTCCAAACTCTCCCAGCTCATATGAAAACTGTTATTTTGGTAATACAGATGGAAGTTGAAACACCACGGAAAAGCAATTACACTGAACAATTTTGAAGGTGAATATATTTTTAAAATCATTTCGGTATTGAATATTTTCAGAAAGTGCAAGCTGTCATGCATTAATGTTAGTTGGTGTTAGCTGAGTTAGGGTTTGTAAGTGCAAGTGTGGGTGCTCCTATTCATTACCGAAATGGATCCTATATATTCACCCTTATGCGAGTCAAGTTACATTAATGTGATTTGATATAAAGCTACATGGTGTTTAGAATTAAGGGCAGAGTCTGGAAGCCTTGAAGCCTTATGTAGGCACTTAAATACAGTAGAAAAAAACAACAAGCTCACATATCCCTGCTTCCCACTTTGGCACATGGAAATGGTTTGGTTGATTTTTGTTTAACACCACACTCAGCAATATTCCAGCTAACCGGACAATCCAGTGATCAACATCATGAACATCGATCTACGGAATTGGGATTCCACGACATGTGTCAACCAAATCAGCGAACCTGATCACCCAATCCCATTAGTCGCCTCTTACAAGCATGGGCTACTGAAGACCAATTCTAACCCAGATCTTCAAATGTGACACGCATCAGCATGAGTTCAGCAACTACTGGATTGTGATTGGTTAATCAAAGTCATTCAGAGGTATAAAATGACGTTACCTCTGATTTTCCAACACCGTATGTATTTTTTTAAACCTTAATAACGCGGATATGGTAGAATAATAGTTATTCACCTAATCACAGGCATTCTAGATAGACATTTGCGAGCTATTACACCATCGAAGGAGAAAATGAAAATTCACTAAGAAGATTAAATATCAACAGTTTTGATTTCTTTACCAAAAGTACATAAAATTCATCTGGTCCATTTTAAAGATTGAAAGCAGTTTATGTGATCAGTAACAAGGTCAGCAATTTTTTCACCAATATGCCAGCAGTCTACAAGTGAGCCGGGACCAGATAATGCAGTGATTGACCTGAGCCAGGATCGAGGCAAGTGACATGCATCAACCAAGATGACATTTCTGACCACTCAGTCCCGCCAGTCGCCTCTTCGGACAAGCATTGGTTGCTCAAAGTTAATTCTAACTTGTATCTTCACGGGTCAGTTTCACAAGAAACGGTATAGTAACAATTCACCGAAAACTACTGATGTCGGAAAAAGTAAGTTGCAAACAGATGTTGCATGACTTTCTGAGCAGTCAATGACATTCACAAAAAAAACCAAAGAGTCCATACGATCAGTTGTGCTCTATATTCTGAGGATGAAGTTCCATACCACACTTCTTCAAAACAGCCTGAGTGTGGAATATCACAATTCATGACGACATCCATGGTTTGATATCAGCATGCAACATTTGGTTCATCGTGTCCAGTTCTCCAAGTCAAAAGCAGACTTGACCTGTGCCCTTCTGTGAACATCCAGCGAATCATACTGTAAATGCGGGCCTCGGCAAGACTTGGATGGCTGTCTTCTCCAGTGCAAGCAATCATCTTCAGAGACACGTTTCAAAACAAACAAAAACCACAGTCCACAATATTTCAGCAACGACTGGACAGGAGTGAATGAGTTTAGTTTAACGCCGCGGTTTTGCAGTATTTCATCAATATCACGGCGGGAGACACCAAAAAAGGGCTTCACATATGTACCCATTAGGGGAATCGAACCCGGGCCTTCCGCGTTACGACGCTGGACAGAAACAATATCTAAGATGACAATTACACAAGGTGAGTGAGGATGGTTTTACGCCACTTTCAGCAATATCACGGTTGTGGACACCAGGAATGGGCTTCACACAAGTACCCAGTGGGGAATCGAACCCGGGCCTTCAGCGTTACGAGCGAATGCTTTAACCACTAGGCTACCCCACCACCCAATCATACAAGGTAACTACGTACCACCCAATCCTGAGTAAAGTGGATGCGAGGTAAATTGATATTGACTTGCATCGGCAATATTTCAGCCACCTGGCAAAGATAACCCACCATACAGTACAGTACACGATCGGTTCTTTTAAAAATGAGGGACCAAGGATTGCACTGGGGACAATTCCAACATTGGAAGCCACAGGCCCTTGATACTAAAAATAGATATTAGAGTGAGTGAGAGGGATTTACGCCGCACTCAGCAATATTCCAGCTATATGGCGGCGGTCTGTAAATAATAGAGTCTGGACCACACAATCCAGTGGTCAACAGCATGAGCATCGATCCGCACAATTGGGAACTGATGACATGTCAACCAAGTCTGCGAGCCTGACCACCCGATCCCGTTAGTCGCCTCTTACGACCAGCATAGTCGCCTCTTACGACCAGCATAGTCGCCTCTTACGACCAGCATAACAGTGTCGCCTCGCCTCTCCCGTTACGACCAGCATAGTCGCCTCTTACGACGAGCACCCGTTAGTCGCCTCTTACGACCAGCATAGTCGCCTCTTACGACCAGCATAGTCGCCTTTTGTGGCAAGCATGGGTTGCTGAAGACCCCGGATCTTCACGGGTCAGATATTACAGAGATAATATTAACATATTGAATTGCAACAAATGACACCATGGACTGCCGCTGCAACAAATGACACCATGGAGTGCCGCTGCAACAAATGACACCATGGACTGCCGCTGCCACAAATGACACCATGGACTGCCGCTGCCACAAATGACACCATGGACTGCCACTGCAACAAATGACACCATGGACTGCCGCTGCAACAAATGACACCATGGACTGCTGCTGCAACAAATGACACCATGGACTGCCGCTGCAACAAATGACACCATGGACTGCCGCTGCTGCAACAAATGACACCATGGACTGCCTGCAACAAATGACACCATGGACTGCAACAAATGACACCATGGACTGCCGCTGCAACAAATGACACCATGGACTGCCGCTGCAACAAATGACACCATGGACTGCCGCTGCAACAAATGACACCATGGACTGCCGCTGCAACAAATGACACCATGGACTGCCGCTGCAACAAATGACACCATGGACTGCCACAAATGCAACAAATGACAAATGACACCATGGACTGCTGCAACAAATGACACCATGGACTGCCGCTGCAACAAATGACACCATGGACTGCTTCTGCAACAAATGACACCATGGACTGCCACTGCTGCACAAATGACACCCATGGACTGCCGCTGCCACTGCAACAAATGACACCATGGACTGCCACTTCTGCAACAAATGACACCATGGACTGCCGCTGCAACAAATGACACCATGGACTGCCGCTGCCACAAATGGCACCATGGACTGCCAGTGCAACAAATGACACCATGGACTGCCAGTGCAACAAATGACACCATGGACTGCCAGTGCAACAAATTTGCCCTTGACGTAAGTAACCAAAACAAGGTGAAAACAAGGTGAGGTGAAATAGGGTTTAACGTCGCGCTTGAGAATAGTTCGCTCATATGACGACGTGCATGCGTGTGTATGTGTATGTGCGGCTGCTTGTACTAGCCCAGACTGAAGCTGGTTTTATAGTGCTAGCCCACTGAGATACCATGCCGCAGTGAAGCATGAATACCCCACTCAGACACATTATACTGACTCCGAGCCGACCAGTCCTTGTTGTACCCATTAATGCCGAGCACCAGGCAGGGACCAACAAGTACCATATTTCAACGTCTTTTGGCATGACGCGGTCGGGGATCGAACCCGCGACCTTCCGCTCTCCGGGCGGACGCTCTAACCACTACACCACGGAGGCGGTCCACCAAAACGAGGAACCTTCGATATACCAGAAACTGACATTACCAACTTCCAGTTGCTGCTACTGTTCTGTGGCTCACATGGATTACACTAGGTGCATGCAAAGTAGCTGAAATGCATGCAATATCTGACAATTTACGACCTGCTTTCAGCCTTTCAATCAGGTCGATAATCAAGGCAGTGCTATTGCCTGAAATAGAAGCACTCAGCTTCATTGCAACAGGAGGCACTGAGGCAACAATGTTTTGGGCCTATCTGATCAATCTGACCTATTTTCCCTGAAGAGCACAACTGGAATGAGCTTCAACCATGTGCTAAAGGGGAACATGAAACGGGCCTTGGTTACCTGGTACTGACAAGCCAAGCTTTAACAACCAAGGTTGCCACTGTGCAAAAACTGCAAAAACTGATGTGTCCTTACCAAAAGCACTGCCTTTCTCCCAATCCAACCCCAACAGGTCTGCAATAAATTAAACACACATAAAATTGTCCTTGTATGTTAAGGATATAAAGTAAATTACACTTTTAGTCGATGAATTATGTGAAGTAGTATAAGGCCAGTTAAATATGTAAGATATATATTATAAACTCACAATGATTTTTCTCGCTTCAAGGAACTGCTTGGCATCCATACAGAGTTATTAGTATTTACAGGTAATGCCTGAAAAAAATTCAAGAGGGCATGTCACTTGTTTGATATACATTACCTACTCAATGCAATTTAAAAGCATAATGGATATTACTTTGTGTAGTATGTCAATTATCACCTGACATTTATTTAACCTGGAAAAGAATAAAGGAACACTTGTACCTAAATGAGTTCCATGAGTATATTTGATAAAACAAACATGGCTTACCCGGATGACAGGGGCCAACTCCAAATGAAATATCTTCTCACTTGACGGGTATAAATAAAGACTTGAAGACGCGACTAAATAAGCACGCGATGACGTTTCCCCGTGGACACTCGCGTGAAGAATCATCGTTGTCGGTTGTTCAGGTTCAATTTAGTTTGTGAGAATTAAAAAAAACAACCTCAACCTAACCCTACCTAACCTAACCCTACCTAACCTAACCCTAACATGACTAGCAATACTGACCACTATAAAATGTGAAAAGGTCACGTACCTTCACCTTTCTTCTTCTGTTTGATTTACTGTACTAAGTGCTTGCTATATTCTAAGGTGTAACCTAAGTGCTTGCTATATTCTAAGGTGCTTACGTGCTTGCTATATTCTAAGGTGATTTGTAGGGTGATGCTCTACTGTAGCAAATGATTATACTGACAGACTGTACTGTACTGTCAATGGGGAATATGTATCAGGTTGACAGACTGTACTGTACTGTCACTAGTATTGGGGACTTGTGCATCAGGTTGACAGACTGTAGTGTACTGTCAATGGGGAATATGTATCAGGTTGACAGACTGTACTGTACTGTCATTGGGGAATATGTATCAGGTTGACGTACTGTACTGCCACTAGTATTAGGGACTTGTGCATCAGGTTGACAGACTGTAGTGTACTGTCAATGGGGAATATGTATCAGGTTGACAGACTGTACTGTACTGTCATTGGGGAATATGTATCAGGTTGACAGACTGTACTGTACTGTCATTGGGGAATATGTATCAGGTTGACAGACTGTACTGTACTGTCATTGGGGAATATATATCAGGTTGACAGACTGTACTGTACTGTCATTGGGGAATATATGTATCAGGTTGACAGACTGTACTGTACTGTACTGTCATTGGGGAATATATATCAGGCTGACAGACTGTACTGTACTGTCATTGGGGAATATGTATCAGGTTGACAGACTGTACTGTACTGTCATTGGGGAATATATATCAGGTTGACAGACTGTACTGTACTGTCATTGGGGAATATGTATCAGGTTGACAGACTGTACTGTACTGTCATTGGGGAATATATATCAGGCTGACAGACTGTACTGTACTGTCATTGGGGAATATATATCAGGTTGACAGACTGTATTGTACTGTCATTGGGGAATATATATCAGGTTGACAGACTGTACTGTACTGTCATTTGGGAATATATATCAGGCTGACAGACTGTACTGTACTGTCATTTGGGAATATATATCAGGTTGACAGACTACTACATTATTGGTGAATAGTTTAATCAGACAGAAGTTGACATGACATATCTGAAGTTCTGTAATCTGCAACCTAAGTGCTTGCTATATGCTAAGGGGGTTTTCTGAATAACCTAAGTGCTTGCTATATTCTAAGGGTTTTTCTGAATAACCTAAGTGCTTGCTATATGCTAAGGGGGTTTTCTGAATAACCTAAGTGCTTGCTATATTCTAAGGACTTTTTCTGAATAACCTAAGTGCTTGCTATATTCTAAGGGGTTTTACTGAATAACCTAAATGCTTGCTATACTCTAAGGAATTTTGTAGAATAATCTTGGTGCTTGCAATAAGTATGTGTTCATGTACATGTTCTTGTTGGTGACAGGCACAATGCAGGGCTGATGGGATGGTCCAATGATGACCGCCAGTAGGCTGATCAGGAAAATCCTAGACACGTTTGTGAAATCCATGAAATTACAACTGTGTTTTATGTCATATACTAAACAAAAAAAGAAACTTCACATGTATTTGTCCAAAACATTTCCATATACAACTAAGTGTTGCTGGTGGATAAATCTGGTTTATAGACGCCATGAGGAATTATTGAAACAGGGTTAGGCATTAAGGTTCGTGCACACTCCCATCAACAGTAGCATAATAAGGTCACCTTATTTCCAAGGGACAAGCCATATATAATGGAGCTTCTTTAGTACCAGGTATGCCCCTTAGAAACTAATTCATTTCTCTAAGTGTGAAGTTTCTTTTTTTGTTCAGTATTCATGTTTTCTAATTTTTTGAAATAATTCCTTTGGCTTCCATCCCACCATATTTTGATGAAGAGCATCATTGGTTTGGGAGGATCCAAATGAACTATTCCCAACTTACAGCTTTCGATAAATGCAGCTGTTTGATCACACTACCACCTGCTGCTTGTTATGTAGATGTGTAATGTAGATGTGTAATGCTTAAGACTGCCTACCTTTTCTGCCGACTTTAGTTTCCAGTCTATTCTCAGTCCACAATGAAACAGTCACACAAAATTTGTCCACAATTTGTCCAATCCAAATGAATCTTGAGTTCCTGGAGAAAGTTCAGACACTATCTTCAAATCACAAGAAAGCATCTCTCCCAATGAAACTGACACGCTTTCCATGACCTCGGTGGGTGGCTTGCTTGTGTCATCTGCCCAACTGTGACAACAGTAACCACAGCACCTGAAAAAAGCAACAAGCTATGGTTATTGGTACTGTTCATAAAACAATCATAAAATATAATGAAATGGAGTCCAGAAACTTTCTTCATTTCAGCCTTAAACACTGGTAATCTGGACTTGCCACATATTCTAGACTTGCATGGGCTTTCTTGGACATATTTGTTTCAGGATCTGTATGAAAGACTTTAACTGATGGAACATTTTCAAAGCACATTTTATGAACTGGATCAGATAGGCAAACAATGATAAACTATTACTGATTGAAACTTAATATATTATCTCTGAATGTCTATCTTGTGACATTTACTATACGAGTACAATTTGTATAAAAGTTCATAATCTTATTGCAATTAGAATATTTATAAATATATATCGTGCTATATACTTGGCAAGATGGGTTGTAACCTCACTGTGTATTGTTTGTTATCTAGTCTGTTTACAACTACTAGTATGACCTATTGCAACATTGATGATTTTATTATGTGTAGTATTAATGTATCATTATTTCTATAAATGTTTCAGGGTGATTTATCGACTAATAAATGCTCCTTCGGGCAATAGCTCACACCCGTAGCGTGTGTTTGTAGTTTATTACATTCACTGCCCTGCTACACAACTAAGCACAATGTCTGCTGGTAGATTACGTGAACTGATCTCAAACACCCAACCAGAATGAAGATGTGCTAAGCAGGAACAATTTCTAATATCTCAATTTGATTGAAGTAAGTCTAAAATATATTAAACTATGCACCATATGTATAAGATCAGTGCTTAATCTGATGCCAAAGTTGAGTGTGGGGTGTGTCAACTGCAACATTGCTTTCACTGTTCCACTACTTAGATGGCCAAACTGATGTTAAGTACAAGGAGTGTCAAAGCAAATTATCCTGCATTTGGAACAAGATCAAACTCTTGTAAATGTGACACTAAGTTGCCAGAATGTGCTATTTTAATAGGCAAGTAGAAAGTAATCATAAACATGACTTAAAGTTTGTATCACGTATGTCATTTCAGCCTTATGACAAATAACATCTCAGAAAATGCTCTTTGATAATTTCAAATATTTGTTTATCGTCTTAAATATTACTCAGTCCAAAAAGAAACTGTGCATCTCAAAATCTCGTATAGATCATTGGGAATAGAAGTAAAGTTATGAAATAATGATAAACGTGTTATGCCCACATTGAATTGATTGTTACGCACTTCCCGATAACATCATGCACATCATGCGTGGGACGTCACTACCACGTGATCTGCACGTGCAACCATACACTACTTTCAACAGTTGAAATCAGTGAATGCTGACAATAAAATATGAAGCGTTGTATTGCCTCCCTTTAAACAAGAGTCATCAGAAGATGACATATCCACCCGGCCCCAACATCTTTGAAAGAACAAATCATCTGACAGTTACTTGAAGTCCAGCTTCATTTTAGACTAAGTTCAAATCGTTTCCATGGAAATCATGAAAAACAAATGACAAAAACCTGCAGATAGCAAAAGCCACCACTTTGGGATCTGCCTAAGATATCTGCCAAGTTTTGCTGAAAGATATTAAGAAGTGTTCGAGTTGTGCTCCGGAAATGAAACCTCCTTTTTTGATACTAAGTCCGAATCGTTTCCATGGAAACCAAGAAAATAATAAATCACAAATCTGTAAATAGCAAAAGGCACCACTTTAGGTTTTGTTTGATATATCTACCAAGTTCTGCAGAAAAATACTGAACGGTTTCTGAGTTTTGCTCCGGAAACGAAGCCCACCCCTCCCTTTTAGACTAAGTCCAAAACGTTTCCATGGAAACCTAGAAAAATATAAATGACAAAAAATCTGTAAATAGCAAAAGGCATCACTTCAAGATCTGTCTCATATATCTCCCAAGTACTGTTGAAAGATATTGAACGGTTTTCGAATTGTGCTCCGGAAACTAAGCCCACCCCTCCCTTTAAGACTAAGTCCAAAACGTTTACATGGAAACCTAGAAAAATATAAATGCCAAAAATCATTAAATAGCAAAAGGCAACACCTTAGGCTCTGTTTGATATATCTACACATTTGTTGAAAAATATCGAATGGTCTTGGAGTTATGCTCCGGAAACCAAATGATTACGGAGGGACGGACAGTCGACTATATTCCCCCCCTGATTGGGTCGATGAGACGTTGTAATGCATCGACTCAGGCAAATGGAGGACATAACCGATATTAAGGATGTGAAATTACTCTTTGACCCCTCGAGTGTTCTTGGGCCTATAGGTACGCTGACGTTCATTAGAACGACCTACTGACCAACTCATAATGTGCTTGTCTATCAATAAAAATGCCTGATCGTGTAATATTTGAAAAAGACTGATAAAAACCGTAGAATGATTCAATGCGCAGTTTCTTTTTGTACCTAGTATTTAAGACGATAAACAAATATTTGAAGAAATGATCAAAATAGCATTTTCTGAAAAGCAGTACTGGATCATCAACTTTGGTGGGGAGGTTGAAGATTTATCTGATTAAGTTAACATTTATATGACACATACCTGACAGAAATATAACTTCACAGATTTAAACAACTCCTATTACAAATTTTTAAAAGACATTTAAAATTAAACCAAAAATGTCTTCCTTCTACAAAATATGAAAACGTGTCTTGCATTTGGGTTTCAGTTTGATGTCATGGTATTTTACCCTTAATCGCACTATTGATCCTTTAAGTTTCATCCCATCAATCTTATTAATCTCGATTTAACTATTCAGATGAGTAATATTTAATCCAATTCTACAGGTTTACTCTATTTGATTCCAACATGGTCATAGTTCAAATTGATTCAGTAATAACAAGAAAAAATTGTGTTCAGGGACACAGATGCCGGGATGGTGAAGAGTTCCCTGCACTGAGTGTGCTCTGGTGATTAATTTCTACTAAATAAATACCACGGTTGATTATAAAATAAATATATCCAAAGTGTCCAAGGTAAATACTTATTTGTAAATGTATGTCACAATGAACTTACCACAGTACAATTCAACCTTTATCATGAAGGTTCATGGTACAAGGGTAAATAAACTAGCAATAGCAATATCACTGTGGAGGCATAAATAAATTATCACACTAAAAACAAAGTGTTGAGGGGTTAGATAACACAACCTATTACCATATAAAGATCAATTTTTGAACAAAATTCTCGAACAAGTTCAATAAACATCTATGCAACTATGAGATACACACCTTTCAAGTCCCAGTGAAACACATGTATAAGCTTAATCAATTGTGTTGAGCAGTTTTTGTGGAGAAGTGGATAGACTTCATCCCCTATTTCACTATCAGAGAGAAATTCAGGAAAATTTATCTTAGTTCAAATGTCTCTAAACTACGGAAGCGCTGAAGGGACCTCATGAAATAAAAAATTATCTTGAGCGCACAAGTTAACATCTTGAGCGCACAAGTTAATATCTTGAGCGCACAAGTTAATATCATGAACGCTCAACTTCGTGTTTAGCATCTAATGGCATTAATGTAACGCACATTTGCTTGACTGCTGGCTAAAATGTACAAACTTATATCCTTTTAGGAAGATTTAAAACGATGCAAAGTTAACTACATAGGTGTTTATAGGTGTTTATGATGAGGCTATGTAAAAGTATGCATATGTTCATGAACATTGATAATGTTTATCATGTAAACGTTCATCGTCTTTATGCTTGTCAATACTATTCTTTGTATCTGATTTTACCACTTTTTGCTTTATTACATAAAGCAGGCCTAGGTATGTGTAATGTCATAATAAGAATTAAAACATAAACATGAGTAGGAGTTTATTGCAGGGATGAATAGTGGTTTTACTTACTTCTTATATTGGTACATAGTATTATGAACACTAGCTTAAAGCTTGGATAACTTGTTTTGTGCTACGGCTTTATTATGTATATATAGTATTACATGACCATGAAAAATGTAAACATTGAGTGTTATACTTAATTATCTATTCTTATTATCTTATTTAGCTATTCTCCTGCGTATTAAAATGGTCCAAAGCTTGCCAAACACTGGTGTCGCAGGCAGGAAAAGCTGTTTTACCTGTATATCAGCTATTTAGACAGTATAAGGACTTGCCATTCTCCACAGCGTGCAAATTGTTTGACACCAAGATATCTCCAATACTACTGTACTCATCTGAAATATGGGGTTCTGCTTACCAGGAAACTATCGAGAAATTTCATGCGTCTTACTTCAAGAGATTTTTAGGAGTTAGGAAGTTTGCCGCAAATAAAGCAATTCTTGGAGAAACTGGGCGTTACACCATGCATGTTTGTGGCCAGTGTAAAGTAGTTAAGTATTGGCTTCGTCTTCTAAGTCAAGACCCTCGGAGATATCCACACAATTGTTATTTAATGTTGAAACAATTGGACGAGGATGGAAGACACACCTGGGCGTCTACTGTACGAAGTTTGTTATTTATGACTGGATATTCCTATGTTTGGCTGGCTCAAGATGTTGGTGATCCGAAACATTTTCTTTACATTTTCAAGCAGCGCTTAATTGATATGTATTTACAAGACTGGCATTATTCAATCAATAATTCGTCTTTTCTTGAGCACTATAAACAAGTGAAGTTATCCCTTCTACAACCGGAAATGTACATATCGTCGCTAAGGGATAGAGACCTGAGAAGAGCTTTCTGTAAAATGAGAATATCACTCCACGATTTTGCTATAAAGCAGGAAAAGGTGTGAGAATGGTGTAAGTAACCTAGATACAATTTGTCCTCATTGTTATTGTGGTAGGGAAGATGAGCTTCATGTATTACTTGTTTGTAGTAAATAGTCATCTCTAAGGACTAGATTTTTGCCAAACCATTCTGTCATTGCTATTCATAGTGTGATAAACTTGTTAAATAGTACAAATATGAACGTTATTAAATCTGTTGCATTATATCTGTTTTTAATATCAGGTCCCATTACTAGTTGTATTATGTCGTGTACAAAGAGTACTGAATTTTGAACTTAATTATCTTAATTCTAAAGCTAATGTCTGATGTATTGGAAGTAAAGTCGACCACTTTCAGGGAACTATAGTCTGTACTTGGTTTGCATGTATCAGTAATTTTCCTATGTCGTGTTATCATATAAAACCCGCCTGATTTATTTGATCCATTAGTATGTGCAATAGCATATATACCGACTTTATTTCTTACTATAATACCGTGTTCCCCGTTTCACTTCTTCCGTGTCAATCTCTTATGTATACGTATGTGTGTTTTAACAACACAGGAAGTTGAAGAATAAACACGTCGATGAAGACAGTGTCCTGAGCGAAATTCAACACCATCCGGGTCCAACAACGACCGTACAGTATCCTGTTTCACGATTAAACCGCATTGGATACATTTTTGATGCATCAACGATAACCATGTCTTTGTGCAGATCGTCGAAGTTGTCCGCAATAAAGTATGTAACATCAGCGGGGCGGTGGGGTAGCCTCGTGGTTAAAGCGTCCGCTCGCCACGCCTGGGTTCGATTCCCCACATGGGTACAATGTGTGCAGCCCATTTCTCGTGTTCCCCACCGTGATATTGCTGGAATAATGCTAAAAGCGGTGTTACCGTACTCACTCACTCACTGTAACATCAGCAAATCTAGTATCTGGTGCGAAAGAGGGACATACACCACAGAATACGCTTCGAATGGCGTACTAAACTATACCATGATTTTTGACAAGAAGATGTGTTATGTGTTTGTGTTGGAACCCAAGACTGAAATAAGCATGAATCAGCTCGCGTCCCCGCTCCTCCTTGCTTCCACATGAACTGCTTATGGAGCAGTGTATCTCAAAATACCAAGTTGAGCGCTCAACATACTAACGTGAGCGCTCAACATACTAACTTGTGCGCTCAATATATTAACTTGTGCGCTCAAGATACTAACTTGTGCGCTCAAGATACTAACTTGTGCGCTCAAGATACTAACTTGTGCGCTCAAGATACTAACTTGTGCGCTCAAGATACTAACTTGTGCGCTCAAGATAAATTATATTTCATCAGGTCCCTTCAGCGCTTCCGTACTAAACATACAAAAAATTATAAAATACGAAAACAAAATATGGGTTCACACCTTTAGAGTCTCTATAAAAGACATATGTAAGCTAAATGAGTTTTGAGAAGTGGATAAAGTACACCCCCTGTTGTATGGGACGAACAGGATGAATAGAACCAAATTCAACTAAGTTCAAACATCTGTAGAAGTGACAAAATTAAACAAGGTATGAGATGCACACCTTTAGAGTTCCAATGAAACACCTATAGTCCATTTGGCTCAAAAGCGGACGATAAATTGCAATCTAACTCGAAAACTAATAAACAGAACATAAATTCTGCAAACAAATCACAGTTGGTCTGATGTTTTGATTATGATCAGCGTTTCATTGAGTATTTTATGTTTATTAGTTTTCGAGTTAGATTGCAATTCATCGTCCGCTTTTGAGCCAAACGGACTGTAGAAGCTCAATCAATTCTGTTGAGCAGCTTTTGTGGAGAAGTGGATAGACTTCACCCCCTACAACACTATATTCAGAGAAAAATTCAACAAAATTTATCTAAGTTCAAAAGGCATTAAAATTGAAAAAATAAAATACAAAATCAAAATATGAGAAGCACGCCTTTAGAGTCCCTATTAAGCACATGTGTAATCTAAATGATTTCCATAAAGTAGTTTTTGAGGAGAAGTGGATAGACTTCATCCCCTATTACACTATCATAGAGAAATTCAGCAAAATGTACCTAAGTTCAAATGTCTCTAAACTCACAAAAAACACCCAATAAAATAAAAAAAACAAAATATGAAATGCACACCATTAGAGTCCGAAGAAAGCCCATGTATAAGTTCATTGAATTCCACAGAGCGGGTATGGTGGAGAAGTGGATAGAATACAATCCCGGTTTCGGACGGACGGACAGACAGACACCGAGGGTAACCCTACATGTCGGGGGGCATAAAAATTCAAATATTTCTGTAATTGATTCATCCAATTTTACATGCATCTTAAAGCATTTCCCACAATACATTCTTAATTTTGTCACTCAATAAAGGAACAGTTAAGTTCCATCCACCATTAGTAAACAGTGAAAAGACTTTTCACCCCTTACAGTTTACTGAAAGTGCCCGATGTTTTCTACACATTGGGGGGGGGGGGGGGTAGTTGCGTAACTGGGGCGGATCCAGAGGAGAGTGCGCCCCCGCCCCGCCACACCCCTTCGAGCATTGGATCATTTCCCAATAACCTTCGCAATACATATTTATGTTCACCCCTTCACCAAAATTCTGGAACCGCCAAAGCGCAAAAATAACGATGCGTGAACAGTACCATATCAGTTACCGTGAAAAC
Source organism: Haliotis rubra (assembly GCF_003918875.1). NCBI lineage: Eukaryota > Metazoa > Mollusca > Gastropoda > Lepetellida > Haliotidae > Haliotis > Haliotis rubra. The sequence continues at coordinate 99,516 of NW_025765215.1, read as the reverse complement.
GGTAAAACATTGGTACAAATTAAATCCAAAACATTATTGCTAAAAAAACATATGCCATTTTGCAACTTGGGACGTCGAATCGAAATTGATGGACAACGGATTCCCCTGCTGCAGGCAACATTGGGAAGTAACTGGGCGAAAAGTTTCGGATATAATTTAATATTTTTTTTTCTAAATGAAATATTGAGTAACAAAAACAAACAGGTTGGGGAAACCTACCGATCGGCCTATAATAGGCCTAACGGGATATTATAGGCCGTTCTGCCTATTTTGCTATAGGCCGATCGGGCTATATTTGAACATTTTTCTAATTATTTCACAAATTATCAATTTCCGCACGAAATGGTTATATTTGAAATTGGAGATGAATAGTTAATCGACCTCCTCAGCTTGAAAAAAATAAGATTTTGGACAAAATGGAAATTTATATCATGTTCAGGAAAAGATGTTTCATTAAGACCACAATTTTTCATAGATTTTCCTTTTGAAATCTAAAACTGAATATTCTATGTCATTAATTGTCAGTGAAAATTGTCAAAAATGTTATAGACTTATATTTAATTAGCAATTTCCAAACTCCTTTATTATGTGATTAAAATTCGCAAAAAGGGTTTGAATGAGAACCTTAGGACATCAAAGCTTGAATGATGTTAATATCCTCATGCGGAAATGCACCACTTCAAATTTATTTGATAAATATCATAATTATAGGCCAATCAGCCTATAGCAAAATAGGCAGAACGGCCTATAATATCCCGTTTGGCCTATTATAGGCCGATCGGTAGGGAGAGTTGAATTTAGGAGAATGTTCGTAGTATCGGGATCACGTTAGCGTGTAATGTGGCTCCAAGTGGATTGCCATTACTTGTTAATGAAAGGCTCAGGGGTTATGATGATTAAATTAATCGATGTGACAAACATGAAAACCTTTTTATACTTCCAAACTACATTTACTAATGCAGGTTAATACATATCATACCATAACGTCCGTTAAAACTAATAAACGGATGTTTACAATGGGTTTTTATATATATTTTTTTGTTTATTTATCAAACCCCGAGGCATCATGTTGAACATTGTGAATAAAAACGTTAAAGCAAATACGCTATGTAATAAAAAACACAAAGAATTCCAGGTGAGTTGGGGAGGTGGGGTACGGTAGCCTGGTGGTAAAAGCATTCCCTCATCACGTCAGTTCCCAACATGGACACTATGCGTGAAGTCCGTTCCTGGTGTCCGCTCCGGGATACTTTTCAAAATGCATTGCGAATTTAGCGAATGTGTTATGGGATTTATAAACCGTTACTAAATTTGCTGTTCAATGCAACTTGACCATGTACAGTAGTTGGCCATAAGTGAGTCAACATTAGTGAAATTCTCATAGACTTGCATGTTAATTAACTCTTGCACGAATAATTTTCATAAATTTAGTTTCGATCGAATAGCTTTCAATACTTATCTCCAAGCTGGGATTTCATCTCAGCTACATACACATAATTACCATTCAATTTTCCGATGATTATTAAGAAAACTACATTTAAACAACATATATTAGACACACCAATCAGGTTTAACATGGCTGTCTATGGGATAGATTAAACTTAAGTTGTACTCATGGTGCTTAATCAGATGTCATTCGATAACTAATCAACGGAACGATGAAAGAAAATTATGTACACGTAGCTGAAGATGATTTCCAAGATGTTTGCAAAATATCAAAATAAAATGACTTCTACTCAATTTATGAAAATTACTCCTGCAACAGTTAATTAACATGTAAGTCTATGGAAATTTCACTAATGATGACTCATTTACGGCCACCTACTGTAACATATAATATATTTGGGATTACTCTTTCTTAGTAAAGTACAGATTCTAGTACTACTTGTTGTTGGGTTGTGTCCCATCCATGTGCCTGACTCTGACAGTGTAGGTTCGAATCCCGGGTGGGACTCAACCTAACAAAAGTACTAGAATCTATACTTTACTAAGAAAGTGTAATCCCAAATATAACATATGTTACATTTAACCACTTTCTAAATGCTACTGTGTATTTACATTGTCAACTTTACCATGTTAGTAACAGAAAAACAACGCTTGAGTGGGTGTGTTTCGAGACACAAAAGTCGTCGTTACACACCCCATTTTCAACACTGACATGTGCATTGACATTTCGTGTCAGCTCGATATTGTCACGAAATTGTACACATAAAACATGCATCTGAACGACCAAATTGATTGAATATAGTAAGTATCTTCATTTTAGCAAATTTGATGCCGAAAATATCGTTGATTCATCCCATCTTCCCCTGTTGTATGCTGGAAATAAACTGAACGCCCAGTAATAGCAACTAGGGAAATGGTCCTCTGTAATAATAATGTTCAGTGGTGGAGTCTGATATACGTGTATGTCCAACTGACTGCATTTACACGCAAGCCCTTTATATTGTTATCACATAATAAGATTAATCATAAATACATCTAATACGTTTGAAACACATAACTGATTAATTCAACCACGTATTTTCGAACAATGTATGTGCTTTAAAAATGTCAGAGCTGAATGGGATGATAATAAAGAAGAATATATTTATTATTTTTTATTCATTTGGTAATGTCATAAATCATTTCACTATGACATTCATATCTATTCTTCCATTGTTCATGGGGTTGATCATGATGACGAAATAGCCATTGATCTTTAAAAGTATAACAATAGACATGGTGTGGTCACATCTGTGTGGTGCTACCAAGACGTTGATTACAGATCACACAATTGGCGTGATATCTACTGAATACAGAAAACTACATGACTATGATAAATAGAGGATATTATATGAGTGCCCATGTCACACACTGTTTACGACACGAATGTTTGTATTTCCCGAGCGAGAGCGAGGGATATCACGATATTTAGGCACGAGTGTCTGATATAGTATGACATGGTATGTATGAAACATAGTATGATATGGGCACGAATATAATTTTCTGTTTATTACCGAAGTCGTCAACTTTGCAAATTGAGGAAAATAACCCAAATCTACTTTCAAACATTAGCTATCTACCCGCCGTCGCCGCAAGTAGAACGCAACGTCACAGAAGAAACGTGACGTCATAGCATTATTCATGACGTCAAGTCACCCTGAGAAAGTGATATTTTGCCCAAGGGCATCGTATGAAAAATATGAACCCTCGATATGTTCGCCGTCGTAGGTAATAAATCTATTTATTACTCGCCCGAGGAAGATACTGCGGTGTAATATTTGTTACGGCAATATTACACTAGTGTAATACCGCAAGACGTATGACGGCAGAATGGTTCACAGTTATGACTTCACAATGCTAAATACCTCTGTCACAATGGTATTAGACCTTGCTTGAAAATTGAGTCATCACAATGTGGGCAGTTAATTTTAATTTATGTTCGAGAGTAAAAAAACAGAATACTAAATTGGCTTCCCTGAAATACCATTTTTATTAAACTCGTGAGCTTTCGCTCGTTTGTATACCAATAACCTCACGTGTTATATGCCATGCTACCATGCTCCACAATCCTGTTTTGTATTTTTATACATGTCACCGTACATATTCTTTTTGTACGTAATACATGAAAATGGGGAAATAAAAGCCTTGAATTTAAAAAAAGAAACAAATAAAAACAATGTTCATATGGATCTAAAGGTTTTCCCTAGTTATTTCACTAGGTGATCAAAAAATATATCCGCTAAACCTACCCTGTAACGATGGAAGATATGGGACATCATCGGCGATATTTTCGTCATCAAATTTGCTAAAATAAATATACTACAGTCCGTTTGATTACATTTTAGACCGATGAATTGCTCACTAACACAAAACCTAATAAATGCAAAAAAAACAGAATTTCCAAAGTCCCGTGAAATCGACAGACCAACTCTGATGATTTGTCTCATAATTTTGGACACCCGAATATAAAAGTTGTTTAAAAAACGATCATTATTTTGTTGTCACTTGTCGCTATTTTTTACGAGGGGGGACCACTTGCTGGTAGAACAGAATCCCACGACCCAAGACACTCAAGCATTTCACTCAGACGGACTATGACGCAGTGTTGAAAAGGTGTCAGCCCGGGACCGCCACATTTCCCAGTTAGTATAGTCCCAGGAGCGCCACAATTGATTTCACTGCAGTTGGTGGCATTGTGGGGATTATATGGCTATATACAGGAAGTACACTTAGGACTGTAGTGATTGGTGCTATCTGTTGGCGAAGTGGTAGAGGGAGATAACCGAGGAAAGGTTCCCACTGAGATCCAGTGGTCACAGAGACCAAGTGGTAACAATTAAGTAACATCGTGGTAAACAGAGACACTGTTACATCACATATAATATCAAGATTATCACGCTTCATACTCTGTGAAATGAAGTGAAATAATATATATAACTCACATAGAGACGAACGTGCATATACCTGTGGTAACCTAGACTTGCTTATTTATGGCTTCTGCATTTCCAGGAATTTCTTTTGGCATGACGCGGACAGGTGATCGAACCATCGACCTTCAGGTAAATGCATAATGACAACACTGAGATGGGGAAATTTATTGGAGATAACGTCAGTGACGGTTAATGGGGCTGGCTTCTAAAGACCAAACCGAAACATGAGTCTCATTAACCTATTCAGACAATGAACTACTTTTCAGCCGATCCGAAGTTTCTCTTGTGAAAGTGAAAAGAGACACCACAAACAACTATGGTTACACAGAATTCCAATTCCTTGTTTCATAAAAAAATGGTATTTACAAATGAATTTTAATTTTAAACTTTAATAACATCGTATTTCTATATTTTATATCTCTGTTTAGGCAGCATGACTTTAACTAAGAATTCACAGATTGCCCCTGTTTAATGAGGTCGTAAAATGATTCACAATTCATCTGGCTTACTGGTTACACCTGTTATGTGTTTTTTGCGCTTATTCAGTGTAGTTTTGTAACGCACAATGTGATTGATATAATATCAAGTCCGTACCAGACCGCCAAACTTATCTAACGGCAGAGCCTCGCTTTGAGATTTCCATGATTTCCAGATTTCCGTCTGTCAGTCCGCTTTACGACAGAGCACGCTGCACGACGTGTTTGTAAGGATTAGAAGGAGCGTTGCAATATACAAGCGCTTAGATGTACCAAATAATACTGATTAATATTTATGCATCCAGTTGAATGAATTGGTCTCAAAATTCTGGACTGGTTATTGTACTATGTTGAGCAATAGGACGCAACCCAGTCAACAGGAAACGAGACTGTTGTGTAATCAATGTTTTGACTTGTGTACTGAGTGAGTGAGTGAGTGAGTGAGTGAGTGCATGAGTGCGTGCGTGCGTGCGTCAATGAGTGAGTGAGTATGGTTTACTCCGCTTTTAGAAACATTCTAATCACAGCTGGGAACACTAGCAATGGGCTTCACACATTATACACACGGGGGAATCGAACCCGGGTCGACGTGACGAGCTAACACCTTTACCTCTTGGCTACCCCACCGCCCACTGCTTCAGACAGTGATAATAAAATGTCACGCTTTTTAGAGAAAATGCGGTGACCATGATTTACTAAATACTATTGGCAATGAGCTAAATACACCATAACTGCTGAAAGCAATTGGCAACGTCGAAACTTGTATCCCCAACACTTTCCATATTCAAATTAAATCATTAAACCAAAGGCGAAACTCTCATCCTATAAGCCTCAAAATCGAGCCAAGATTTAACAGTCATCGTCATCGGATACATTTTCAGGGTCAAGAGAAAGTTTCTCTTCCCCATTTTCTTTGATAAGACAGTCAATCAGTCTAATGAGGTCAGTGACCCTTTCTCTCTTCTTCCCAGGATCTGCTTCAGCGTTGTTAAATAAGATGTAACGGTTATGACAATCCTGCAGCAGCTTCTGCATTGGACCTCCTACAGATTCTATGTACTGGCCAAATGTTAGCGACCTTCTATCCTGTTCCATCTGGCGGTGAAATGAGTCTCCGTGAGTAAAGACGCAGATGACATATTTCCCAAGGATGTTCTGATCCGACTGACGGAGTGACTCTATTGCAGAAATTTCTTCCTTGCTCAGGCGCTCGATGGCAGACATAACCAACAGAATTACATGAACCCCGCGGGGGAACCACATTCCTGACTGATTAAGCATGCTTATCATATTCCTAGTCAGAACCTGATCAACCATCCCACCATAATCCACAACATTAAGATCACGTCCCCCAACTGAATCGCTGATCTTCAGACACGGAGAAAACATAGTTTCTGTTGGTATTTGGCTGAAAAACTTCTTTTGTCCGAAAATGGTGTTTCCCGTAGTGCTGGCACCACGATTTGCCTTGCCCATCAAAATGATGTCCAGAGGCTACCCTTGTGGTAGATCTGCCACGGGTGTACTTTTCTCCTGAAACATTAACTTTAACATAAGTCGTAGCTAGCTTTCAATAAGAGTTCCATGATGTTACAGCTTTCAATGATACACTGGACATAAGGACATAGAGAACGGATAGGTAGCTGAATGTAATCGGGAAGGGCCTTGGATCACATCCTCACATGACTTAAGAAAGAATCTCTTTAAACAATGGTGCCTGAGTCCACAGTGGCACACAAGCCCCTTTTCAGGAGGAATGCAATGCTTTTACAAATAGCAAATCAGAAGTATTATTTGAAGGATGGTATATACACGGCTATTCAAATGATACAAACATCTTTAACTGCATTTATAGAGAGTTTTGCACTATGACTATTTCTACTTCACAACTATCTTGTAAATCCTTATCTTAAGTATCTATCTTGTAGGCATTTAACAGAGCATTCCCTTGTTCATACTTACCTTGGGTGATCTAACTTTAGCGATAAACCTCGAAACTTCCTTTCTGAAACCACCTAATTTCTTTTTAGAGTCATAGACTTTGAAGGCTTGTTCAATTGGTTCCAATCCTCTCAATTTCTGCTACAACCTTCTGGTAGATCCGTAACACTTCTTTGAGCCGCTGGTCAATGCCACCACCCTCTTCTTCCTGACTTTCTATCAGTTCAGTATCAATGTCTCCAAGAAATGAATCTAACTTCGCCCTTGCCCCGAGGAGGTCATCGAAATTTGTCTCTAGCTGTTCAAGAAGAACCTCCAGGCCTTTGTCCCTGATCATGTTTGGGAGCTTGCGGGAAAGGAATTTCAAAGGAACAAGCTCACACCTAATTGGACATCCTTTCCCACCATTTTGTTTCTTTACTTCATGTTGAAAGTTATCCAGCACTTGAAGCATTCCATCAATATCTCTTGGCACCTGGCTGCTTGGTTTGTTGAAAAGTAGCTGATGTTCATCTCTGAGCTACTGGTTAAGTCCTTTTCCAGTTGCTTGAACTTCGCTTTGGCTCCGGCATCCACAATGCCATTTAAAGATAAGTTACCTGTCAAATCAGCCTTGATTTCGTCCAGTTGTCTTTTGTCTGAATTCTTGATCCATATTCTAACCAGCAGTTCCCCTCCATATGTGATGCTGCGGACGAAATGGGTCCCTTGGAGTTTGCTCTTTACACCTGATCTAATTTCCGTTTCTTTCATGGTTTCTGTTACCTGTAATAGAAATTCATTTTAAACAATCCTTATTTTGACAAACTGAAGATGCTGTCAATGTCTTATACTTATATGTCGGTGTGCACTGGATCTTACAAACTGACTCGGATTGTACATTACGAGAAAGGAGGTAATATACGTATGGCAAAGCATTTATTGCGACATTTTTTTCCAGTTTGTGGTTCCTACCTGGTTTTGATTTTGACACGATCCCTGCGGTAACTGATTTGTTTACAACTTTGTAAACCTGATTACATGTCAAATTAAGGGCTTTACACATTCTAAAGTAAACCCTGTCATAGCTGACGAGTGGTTCCCCCCTTTGTTTCTCCGGTATGAAATACTGGTAGAGATATCAAGTTGCATGTTGCCAGTTCAGTGCTCATACACGAAGTGACACTTCTATGGGTGAACAAGATTATCTATGCGATTTGAATTAAGACTTTTTGTCGTAATTATTTTGAATATAACTACTACAAGAGTTTCATCTTTTTCACATACAGATGTTAAAAAAATGTTTAAAAAATTACAATCATTTATGTAATTTAATTAGTTGAGGATGAATAATTATAGTCTGTATTTCAAAACTACAGTTTGTACAGTTTGAATATTTACGAATGTTGTTAAAACGTCAAAATTTCCTCCTGTGAAGTCACCCCTCAAGTGCATTTTTTCATCTGAGTTTTAATATCCAACAAGGTAGAGTCGTACATGTATCGTATATGTGCTTTTATCTTGTGTCAAATTCATCATATTGATATTGAAGCCCAAAAGCATTTTCCAAGCATTTCTGGCCTTACTTTCGTATTCCGTTCTAATATGGAAGGCATTACTCTTATATATTACTTCCAGTTTAATTATTATTACTAATCGTGTTATGAATAACGTGGTTCCAGTTTTAGTTAAAACATTATTATACATGTCTTAGTATTGAAATTAATACTTCATTATTAATGTTTACTAATAAGTAGTAATAATTCATAATAAGGAGTGGTGCAGGTGCGACAGGGAATTAAAGTCGTTCACAGCGTTAAGATGAAATTGTGACATCCCAAATAATTGGGGCCTAGAGCATTGTGTCCCAGTCTTACACCTCACGCTTAAAACCGAGTTTTCCTTTGTTGCCAGTTATGATTCGTGGAATAACTTGTTTATACAAACTACTGAATACAAAAGGTATTCACATCAATATGTACACAGACGTCATAAACCACAAATCTTGACACAAAGTCAAAAGGAACATGAAACCGCCTGACCGGTGGAAGTATTATTTCTATGAGAGTCATAAAAAGCTTAGTTCTCCACAAATTGTAATGTAACTAACAATTTATATACGGACTATACCCACTACCTTGCGGGAGGTTTCATGTATGAGCGCTTCGAACAACATTGCAATCCCATGGACTAGCATGCTATAGCCTGTTTCAGTTTTGTTTTGTTTGTCTTTTCCCTGCGCTGGCTGGGATAAGAATGACGTTTTTCCTCAGGTGAATGTTCAGGACCGTAGAATTCTTTTACAAATTATTTTTTGTACATCAAAGTATTGATCTAACACTCTTATGAGTGCCATACACACACACACACACACACACACACACACACACACACACACACACACACACACACACACACACACACACACACACACACACACACACACAGAGACACAGACACAGAGACACACACACACACACACACACACACACACACACACACACACACACACACACACACACACACACACACACACACACACGCAGCACTGAAATCCACAACTGAATTAATGACGCAAAGACTGCGGGCAGCGCATCTGACAGATGATCGGTACCAGAATGATACACCTTATTACACCTGATTGCCACTAAAATAAATATACATATATATACATACATATATACCCGGAACCCTATAAACTGAGTGAGTGAGTGAATTTCGTTTTACGCCGCTTTTAGCAATATTCCAGCAATATCACGGCGGGGGACACCCGAAAATGGGCTTCACACATTGAATCGAACACGGGTCTTTGGCGTGACGAGCGGACGTTTTAAACACTAGACTACACACACACACACACGCACGCACGCACGCGCACACACACACACACACACACGTTCACTAGACGCCAATGTTGACGTTAAACAGACACCATTGTTGGCGTTAAACAGACGCCACTGTTGGCGTTAAACCTACACTACTATATACGTTCACTAGACGCCATTGTTGGCGTTATACAGACGCCACTGTTGGCGTTAAACAGACGTCATTGCTGGCGTTAAACATACGTCACTGTTGGCGTTAAACAGACGCCATTGCTAACGTAAAACAGACGCCACTGTTGGCGTTAAACAGACATCTTTGCTGACGTTAAACAGACACCACAGACGTTGAACAGACACCAACGTTATTAAACAGATACCATTGTTGACGTTGAAGAGACCCCATTGTTCCGGTTAATGTTTGATGATGTAAGGGCATAATTATCAATAACCAATACTTTTAGGAAGTCATTTTGACAGAATGATTATACTCTCAGCAACGTGTTTACCTAGCTCGCATTATTTACAGGCTACATTGACAGGTGAATGCAGTTGTAAACAATTACAATTTCTTAAGCAACAACTCCTTTCCATCGTAACATATCTCCGCCGTAAGGAGTCTCCACTGTATAACAAAGCATGTGTTAAACATCAACCAACCATACTTCTTCTTTTCATAATGGGGCGGTGGGGTAGTCTAGTGGTTAAAGCGTTGGCTCGTCGCGCCGAAGACCCGGGTTCGAATCCCCACATGGGTACAACGTGTGAAGCCCATTTCTGGTGTCCCCCGCCGTGATGTTGCTGGAATATTCCTAAAAGCGGCGTAAAGCCAAACTCAGTCAGTCAGTCAGTCTTTCCATAACAAAAAAAAATCACAGCTGGGGTCCATTGAACACGACTAAATCAATAACATGAGTTAAACAACAAACAAACGGTAGATAATGAAACACGATGAATGAGTGAGTTTAGTTTTACGCCGCACTCTGCAATATTCCAGCTATATGGCGGCTTAAACGCGATGACATGCATAATTTAAAAACCCGAACACAGCTGGGGTACATTTATGATTCCGACTATATCAAATACATGTTTATATCATGTAGGATCAAACAGCCATGACACCAGGTGTTACAGGAACGGCGAGAGGACACCGCCCTACCTGTGGTTCACGACACACTCATTGTTTACCACAGAACAAGTTTTGTTTGTTATTTAACGCTGCATCCAGAAATATTCAAGCTATTTGGCAGTAATCAAGTCTGGACCAGATAAAGGAACCTTTGAGGTGAGGTGAAATTGGGTTTAACGTCGTGCTTGAGAATATGTCGCTCATATGACGACGTGCATGCGTGTGTATGTGTATGTGCGGCTGCTTGTACTAGCCCAGACTGAAGCTGGTTTTATAGTGCTAGCCCACTGAGATACCATGCCGCAGTGAAGCATGAATACTCCACCCAGACACATTATACTGACTCCGAGCCGACTATTCCTTGTTGTACCCATTAATGCCGAGCGCCAGGCAGGGACCAACAAGTACCATATTTTAACGTCTTTTGGTATGACGCGGTCGGGGATCGAACCTGCGACCTTCCGCTCTCTGGGCGGACGCTCTAACCACTACACCACGGAGGCAGTCTGTAAATTTTGAAGTCGTTGCCTGGGTTCAGATGTGTTTAACTGTCCCAGTGTTCCACGCGTCAGAAGCTCAGAACGCACCGTACTAAGAGTACTTTCACAGTTGGTTTTTTTTCGATATTAGTTCAAGAAGAGTTATCGCCAATTTGTCATCCATGATTATTTCCTAGGAATGAAAACCCAGCATAATATCTGAAAATATATTAATATCATGTTATGAAACATTTATTGGTGATGCAGATAAAATGTTTACTTCAATTTGTTTATACTTATATTCATTAAAGATATTTGTTGCTAAAAGGTTATAATTTAATGTTGCAAAGTACAAAGTATTTAAATAGTGTGGTAACTTTTCATTGTAAAAGTTAGTTCAGATGAAGTTCAGAAAGTCTAGCTAGGCTATAACTGTTATTAGTTTTCCCCAAAGTATTATCAGGATTGTCGTGGCTAGATTATCGTTCCCCTTATCGTTAGTGATGCTCCTCATCAGAGCACATGGCTTGTCACACCCTCCATGTTGATCAACGGGAGATCGTGCTCTTCATCGCCGTCTTCAGTTTCCTATATAGAGGCGAACACTTTAACCATTGAGTTACCGTCGCAAGATGGACATGATGTGGAGAGGCTGTAAATATTACGAGGTCCCGTGTATTTCCAAACGCTACTATTTAAACGAAATATACAATCACGTGCATTGTCCATGAATAATATATATATGACTGCAATTTACACTGACATACCATGTAGCCGACTTAACATTATCGGAGTGTCGCAAATAGACGAGCTGCCATTGGATAAGAAACATTACTGTGTTATCGTCAAACTATAACACCTCGAAACTGGAAGAAAAGTGCCAGTTCGTTGACACCGACTGGACCAAGAGACTTCCACTCTAAACCATATCAGGTACAGTGCTGTTCTTAACTACGTTTTTTTATTTTTTTAAATTATTTTTTTTGTGGCGTCCATCCAGTCTACATTGATAGATTTACATGGTCGTCATCGTTTTACCTCATTTGTTTTCAATTTGACAATTGTAAAAGTTTTACAAACTTTAAAAGATACTATCTGTTTGAAATTGAATCATATCTATTGTTGTTAAAACTGCTCTTTCTGCAACTGCTAATACTAATTCTAACCTTACAGCTTTAAAATGAATGTTATAAAAATATTTAATGGATAATACTGAAATTCAAAAAAGATGTAAATAGTCACGGTATATCGTTTCACGCTTCACGTTCTGTGTTCATTATATAGAAGCGTAGATGTTGCGTTCTTATGGAATCCGAGAAGGGACATTGTCGCGTTGTCGCATTGTCGCCCTCTCAAAAACAAGTAAAATGAGGTAAAATAAACCAAAACGCGAAACGCGACATCGCGACAATGCGACAAATGGGCGAAATGTCGCGTTGTCGCGTTTTGGTTAATTTTGCCTCATTTTGCTTGTATTTGAGAGGGCGACAACGCGACAATGCGACAACGCGACAATGTCCCTTCCAGGATTCCATACGTTCTAGTGTTACCATGGACGGTGGGGTAGCCTAGTGGCCAAAGCGGTCGCTCGACACGCCTAAGACCACACAATTCCCCACATGGGTACAATGTTTGAAGTCGATTTCTGGGGTCTCCTGCCGCGATGCTGCTGGAATATTGCTAAAACAACGGCGTAAAACTAACCTTACCCACTCACTCACTCACCCAAGCCTTAGTGTCTCTCTAGCGTTAACACTTGTATTCAAACACATAAGGTTCGACAGCTCTGACTTTATCTTGATCAGGCGTTTAGGAATCATTCTCAAAAAGTCATGATAAAGGCCTATCCTGCCTTTCCCGGTAGCAATACATGCAAAGGCTCGCTGACTTGGTTGACACATGTCATCGTATCCCAGTTGCGTAGATCGATGCTCATGCTGTTGATCAACTGTGAAGCAACTGTTAAAGTGTCAGCGAAGGTTAAAAAAACTTGTTTGAGTCCCCATATTGCATTTGTCCCGCCGTGATGTTGCTGAAATATTGCTACGTGAATTTCAGCTCACTGACTCACATTAGGTATCGGCACAGGGCGGTGGAGTAGCCTAGTGGTTAAAGCGTTGGCTCGTCACGTTGAAGACCCGGGTCTGAATCCCCACATGGGTACAATGTGTGAAGCTCATTTCTGGTGCTCCCCGCCGTGATGTTGCTGGAATATTGCTAAAAGCGGCGTAAAGCCAAACTCAGTCAGCAGTCAGTATAATACATACATTCTTAGAACGTCAAACATGAGCAGCGAAACATATTAGTTAGTTATTTTATTTTCTGTGAAAACAAAATCTATTTCAAAAAACAAAATCCCCGAGGAAATGTTTGGTCCCTAAATTCAAAAGGTGTCAGTATCAATGAAACATCAATCTCTTTGGTCTTTGAGATTTTGAGTGAATGACTTAGTTTTAATCATAATGTGACCCGTGATCCGGGTGAGAATTGATCTTCAGCAACCCATGCGTGTCGTAAGATGCGACTAACGGGATCGGGTGGTCAGACTCGCTGACTTGGTTGACACATTTCATCGTATCCCAATTGCGCAGATCGATACTCATGCTGTTGATCACTTGATTGTCTGGTCCATACTCGATTATTTACAGACCACCACCATGTAGCTGTAATACTGCTGAGTGCGGCGGAAAACTATACTCATTCACTCACTAATATGGTTTTTACCACTGCTTGAAACAGTCTAGCATTATTTTAAATGCACTTTTCATTTAATAACAACATATACAGTAAGGCTGCTTTGCTTCAGTATACTGGGGTTTTATTCTAAACAGGGCTGTCATAATTTTTTTATATCATACTTTCAGCACGTGAATAAATAAAGTCAGTTGTTTTAATCTATCATGTAATCTTTTCGGAATGTTTAACGGCCTTGAATAAGATTGAAATGACCTGTATTACTACTGGGTAATCAGTGTTGTCCTATATGACGTATGGGAAACAGTGTTGACCTTCTATTCACTGTGTGGTTAATCTCTCTCTCTCTCTGTCTCTCTGTCTCTGTCTCTGTCTCTGTCTGTCTCTCTCTCTCTCTCTCTCACAAGCAGGCTGGGAACCTAAGAACTTTAATATATATAGTATATGTTTTACAAACAGTCGCTTCCCATTAAACCTACATGTTTCTGAAAAATTTAGATCATTTGGAATCAGTAATAGTTAAATATACTGTTTAAACATTGAGGATGTGTTTATGGATCATACTGGAATGGAACTCGGATCTACGCCAGTTCAAGTTAGCACTGTAACCACTGTGCCTCCCCAAAATAAAACATAATCACCACGACGCAGCGTATGAATAAAAGTGTATTTTAAATTATTGACCTTTTCATAAAAACCATGATGGTTGCCATTTAGTGAGTGAGTGAGTGAGTTTGGGTTTTCCGCTTTAATCAATATTCCAGCGACATCACGGCGGGGAACACTAGTGCGTTTGGCTCAAATGCGGACCGATGAATTGCAACTTAACTAAAAAACTAATAAACATATAATACTCAATGAAACGCTGATCATAATCAAAACATCAGACCAACTCTGTGATTTGTTTGCAGAATTTATGTCCTAAAATTAAAAAAGTTGTTTAACAAACTATCATTAAAATATTGACACAGTTCACTATTTGTTACGAGGGAGGAGTGCAGAGAAAGGGACAGCCAGGTGTGAGAGAAGCACGTGCACAAGTGCCGACAAAGTTATTGATTCATTAACCAGTGGTGTGCCGTCTCCATCCTTTCTCGCACACCCGGCTGTCCCTTTCTCTGCACTCCTCCCTCGTAACAAATAGTGAACTGTGTCGATATTTTAATGATAGTTTTTTAAACAACTGTTATATTTTTTCTACATAAATTCTGCAAACACCTCTCACAGTTGGTCTGACGTTTTCATTATGATCAGTGTTTCATTGAGTATTATATGTTTATTAGTTTTCGAGTTAGATTGCAATTCATCGGTCCGCTTTTGAGCCAAACGGACTATAGAAATGCTTTTGAGCCAAGCGGACTATAGAAATGGGCTTCACACACTCTACCCATGTGGGGAATCGAAGCCAGGTCTTCGGAGTGACTAACGAACACTTTCACCACCAGGCTACCCCACCGCCCTACACTTGGTCTTCGGCGTGACGAGCGAAAGTTTGAACCACCAGGCTACTCCGCCACCCTACCATTTTAGTGACTAAGAGATTTTCGTTGTCAAAAGTCCGAATAGCTGATATTTTTCACTTTTAATTTCAGAAAACTGCATGGTAAATGCATCGTAGAATGCATCCCCACTGGACACCGGGTGTCACGTACGCTCTACTTCTCGCTGTCACGTTGTCACCTGTTCTCGCCGTTAAAAGCAGACAGTCAAATCAGCAAACAGATATATCAAGGGAATTAACACACGAATTGGAAAATTCAGCACCTGGTTTTAGAAATGGTGGTATCCCAACCCGTTCAGAATACAAAGTTGGACCCGTAACCGTAAATGTTGCCTCTCGCCCCATGGAAATGAAAGTGGAGAATATGCATGGCCGCAATCCCCTTTCAGCCCAACTTGGAATTGATCTGCCAGAATCCCTAGACCTACAAAGTCGTGTCGATGGAATCTCTCTCAGTATTGGGGTCTCTAAAGCTGCAGACCTGAGAATCAGAAACTACCAGTATCGGGACTCCGAATGTGTCGACGTGTCTTGGAAAGCTACTACCTGTGTCACGGAGGTCCTCACTGATTGCTTGGACCTTGGAAAGGGCCACTGGTACGGGGGATCTGAACTCCGAGAACAACTCTGGCCGCTGGAGAAGGTGAGCACGAACATGATGCCCTTCGTCGGGACGGATAGCGACTTCACCGACAACTACGGTCCTGTCCAGGAGCGAATGTTCTTTAGTTCCGAAGGACAAGGGATCTATATTGAAGAAGACATCCCACTGTTTGTAAGCATCAACGCAACCGGGGATAAGAAGTTGTGTCTCCAGGCTAAATATGATGAGTATTGGTATTCCAGTGGTGGCGTCAATCTCCCTGATCTGAACTACACAGTATGCATGGCTCAGGATGCCAGGGGTATCCACCAGCTCTTGTCAGACCGGTACATCCAGAAGCCAGAAGGAACTCCAAATCCTCTGCTGTTCCATACACCTATCTGGGCAACATGGGCAAAATATAAAGTCAACATCACCCAAGCAAAGGTAATAGATTTTGTCAATGATATCAAGAAGTACAACTTTACAATAAGTCAGATAGGAATTGATGACGATTGGACCCCAAAATATGGGGACTTGGTCTTCAATCCTGAAACGTTCCCAGATCCCAAAAGCATGGTGGATACACTACACAGTCAAAATATTGCCGTGGCTCTTTGGGTCCATCCTTTCGTTAATATTGATACCAAAGCATTTCCATACCTGGCGAGTCAAGGATGGCTGATTCCAGATGTTTCTGGGACAAGACCTGCTTTGACAACTTGGTGGAACGGGCCGATGGCGGGTCATATTGACTTCAGCAACCCTGGCGCAGTGAAATGGTATCTAGACGAACTCAACGCCCTGAAGACCAACTATGGAATTGACACCTTTAAATTTGATGCAGGCGATGTAACATATTTGCCACCAATATTCAAAGCAAACCAAACATTTCCCAATCGTAATCACTACACACGACTGTATGCCACTGCGGCTCATAATAGCGACACCACTCAGAATCGGGTAGAAGTCCGCACGGGTTTGAGAACGCAGCACCTTCCCATATATGTCAGGGCGTTGGATAAGAATTCGATCTGGACCTTCCAGGAAGGATTTAGGACCATAATAACTAATGTGTTGACTTTCGGACTACTGGGATATCCATTCATTCTGCCGGATTATATCGGAGGCGATAGCTATGGCGTATACCCAGACCCTGAGCTGTTTATCAGATGGGTACAAGCCAACGCTCTCATGTCACTGATGCAGTTCTCACTGGAACCTTGGGCATACAACAACAGCACTGTCATAGAAGTAGCCCAGGAGATGGTTCAACTCCATGCGAAGTATGCTGACAAGATCATAGGTCTGGCTAACGACTCCTTAACCACAGGCTACCCTATCATCAGGCCCCTGTGGTGGATAGCGCCCACGGATGAAGCAGCCCTGACCGTGGATGATCAGTTTCTGCTTGGTGATGATGTACTGGTGGCACCTGTTATGGAACAAGGGGCGACAATGAGAAGAATATATCTTCCTGCCGGTAGATGGCGCGATGAACTAAAGGGACAGACACAAGATGGAGGGAAATGGATCGACTATCCTGTCACCTTACGAGATCTTCCATATTTCACTAAAATAGCTTGATGTTGACAATTCATCTCGTAATTAACATCGTTTCTCTTGATGGCGATTAAAACAATTGGATCTTTCTTTGTAACAGTTCTATAGTCTGTCAAACTAACAAAGTTTCCCATTTATTAGGTTGTCTACTGCTATAGTTGCTTGACTTGTTATCTCCAGACCTGTTCTCGCGTAGTCTCGCAGAAAACGCTGGTCTCGCATGTATACTAGGAGGCGTCATCGCAGTATCTAAATGTCGCCGCCTGATCATACAGGAATCAAACGAAAAAGACCGCTCTTTGGAGTAAAAATGCCCATGGAGGATATTATGATTATTGATATCTGTATTTAATTGCAAGATATCAGGAACTCAGTTACTGATGTCATCAAAAACATTAATTTGTTTCTGTCTTTAATTCCTATTCTGATGTCATAAATCCTAATTACGGTACATGCAATTCTTTAATTCTCTTCAAGATATCAATAATGTGATTCATCATAGCCCTTATTTATCTCGTGATATGATCAAATTGTGTTGCAGATATAAATATACAACTCACTCACTCACTCACTCTCTCACTCTCTCTCCCTTCTCTCTCTTTCTCTCTCTCTCCCTTCTCTCTCTCTCTAATATATGTCCAATTTACTTGATGATATGTTCGATTCAGTTCAAGAATTCAAGACATACTTCAAAACATTTGAAGATAAGGTATTTTCGCAAATAAAGCATATGTTCAACAACAAACTAACAATAGATAATTAAATATGACATCCTTGGCCATAGTAAGACAAATCACAGCTGGGGTACATTGTACGATTCCAACTACATCAAAAACATGTTTGGTAAGACTACAGAATACCGGATACCTTCCGCCATCTTTGAAAGCACACGAGTTTACTTTACGAGGGTTAGGGTAAGGTTTAGGGCTAGAGTTAGGGTAAGATTTAGGGTTAGGGTTAGGGTAAGGTTTAGGGTTAGCGTTAGGGTTAGGGTGACATGACACTAAACAATATGTCTGGTAGGTATCCGGTATTCTGTAGGTGCACCGAATGTTTTTTTATCATGTAGTATCAAACAGTTGTGACACCGGGTGTTAAAGAAAAGGTACACGGCACACCCATCCAAAACTAGTCAATTGCTTACCAAAAAACACGTTTCGTTTGTTGTTTAACACCGCCCACAGCAACATTCCAGCTATGGCGGCGGTTTGTAAATAGTCGAGTCTGGGCCGAGCAATGCAGTGATCAACAGCATAAGCATCGATCTATGCAGTTTGGATACGATGACATGTGTCAACCAAGTAAGCGAGCCTGACCACCCAATCCTATTAGTCGCCTCTTACGAAAAGCATGGGTTACTGAAGATCAATTCTAACCCGGACCTACAAGGGTTACCAGAGAACAAGAAGGAGACACATGGCCTACGTATATAAGTATTTTTACCATTTGTGCTCGAATATGTTTCGTTCTGACTAAACTTCAAAACAAGATGTTTGGTATCACTGATACTCTGTTGAATCTATGTACGTGATCAGATACTGACTAAACTTCAGCACAAGATGTTTGGTATCACTGATACTCTGTTGAATCTATGTACGTGATCAGATACTGACTAAACTTCAGCACAAGATGTTTGGTATCACTGATACTCTGTTGAATCTATGTACGTGATCAGATACTGCCTAAACCTCACCACAAGATGTTTGGTATCACTGATACTCTGTTGAATCTATGTACGTGATCAGACACTGACTAAACGTCACCACAAGATGTTTGGTATCACTGATACTCTGTTGAATCTATGTACGTGATCAGATACTGACTAAACGTCACCATAAGATATTTGGTATCACTGATACTCTGTTGAATCTATGTACGTGATCAGACACTGACTAAACGTCACCACAAGATATTTGGTATCACTGATACTCTGTTGAATCTATGTACGTGATCAGATACACACACACACACACACATATATACACATACATACATACTAACATTTGTATAGCGCCGATATCCAGCTCAGCTCAGCTGCTCAAAGGCGCTTTGTTTTTCTCTCGTTCACTGGATGTCAATCTCAATGGCACATCGTATTATCAATCTCAACTCCTTGGGGAGTATACTGAGGATAAGACTGATCCAGAGAAAATAGGACGAAGATTTGGGGATCTCTCTCATCATCCACACAGGAGTCGAACAGCTTATGGGGATCACTGGCACTCTTTGGAGGGGGGCGCTTGTAATCGCTGGCACCATGAGTGAACTCCCCCACCAGTACTTGCGCTACAAACATCTTGATGCCAGTATTCTGGTCGGTGTAAGAATGTGAATAATGTGCATCTCTTGCGAAATAACTGCCCCTTCCATAACGGGATCCATACCTGTCCCCGCTATTACGAAATTCGAACCCTTGCCTGCATATCGCTTCTGTAGTGGCGTCTGTTGTGCCTTGGAACAATTGCCGCTCGTCCACTTTTTCTGTCATATTATTAGTATGAGTGAGTATAGTTGTACGCCGCTTTTAGCAATATTGCAGCAATATCACGGCGGGAGACACCAGAAATGGCTTCAAGCATTGTACCTACATGTATATGGGAAATCGAACCCAGGTCTTCAGCGGGACGAGCGAACGCTCTTACCACTTGGCTACCGCACTATGGCGTTCCAATAAAACATTTCATCAGATATACATGTCATTGATAAGATAATTCTCACGCGTCAAAACGGATCCACCGTTCCCTATTTTCTATACGTACAAGGGAGATTATCATCTTCCCGGTTGGAATTGTTTTTCTGAAGAGGCTGTCTGCCCGCAGGTACTCGGATACTTAGGTAGAAATAATGTCACAGGAAACCGCTGTCGGTGCCGCACTGTTTGAAACGAACACTGAAAATACAGTTCATTACGATTATAACGAGTGAGTGAGTGGGTGAGTGAATTTAGTTTTATGCCACACTCAGCAATATTCCACTTATATGGCGGCTGTCTGTAAATAATCAAGTCTGGACCAGACAATCCAGAGATCAACATCATGAGCATCGACCTACGCAACTGGGATACGATGACATGTGTCAACCAAGTCAGCGAGCCTGACTACCCGATCCCGTTAGTTCAGTAAGTATGAACCAATATATAAAAAGTAATGAAACCGGTTGTTCGCAATAAAAGCGTATTTTGTGCCATCGGCGACACCTGTCATAAACACACGGAAAGGAAAGTCAATTATTAGACTAAACAGCACGGTAACAAATTATTAAATTTTGTACGTTGCCACTGTCTTCCACATCTCGACATGATAACCATTTGAAAACTTGAATGCGGCCATACAGTCCCGGCTGGCATTTGTACCACGGACCTTCTGATGGGAAGCCGGACGCCTTGTCCACATGACCAAAGAGGTTAACCCCCGTTAGCAAGCTGACAAGGTAAGGATGCCATCTGTGGGATGACTCCATGCTACAGTGCGCTTGTCAAAGAAATTTAAGTCGATGCCGTAAAACGCTGTATGTAACCTAACGAATAGATATTTATGTTTTACCATCTCTTTTTTGTAGTGCTTCACGAGTCCACCTATGTCTGTGTAGACAGTGCTCCAGGCTTTGGGGCACTGTGGTTTCAGCAGTCGTGGGTCGATCCTAAAACAATATTTGAATTCTTGTCAGCATCTTGTACACAGGAGGGACGGTGGGGTAGCATTGTGGTCGATGTGTTCGCTCTCCGTGCCGTAGACCTGGGTTCGATGCCCACATAGGTACAATGTGTGAAGCCCATTTCTGATGTCCTCCACCGTGATATTGCAGGAATATTGCTAAAAGCGTCGTATGAGTTAAGAATACCTACGACTGCCTATAGCTACGAATACGATTCAGTTACAATGCCTAAGAATGTACTACGAACTTGTTACGAATTAACTACGATTTTTTGGGGGGGATCGGGAGTTTGTGGCCAAAACTGTTCAAAACCCTTTCCACGAATTCCCGATTGCTCAAGAATATTAACTAATTCGTATATAGAACTTCAAGAACTGATTACGATTCAACTACTAATCCTATGTGGAATAGGGACATATGCCTATTCCACATAAGACCACGAACTTACCGAAACGCCACGAACTGACAAATTTGAGGATTCGTGAGGTTTCGTGGAATTGTGCAAATTTTCTGGTTCAATTCATGACGCTGTACCACTCAATTACGTTACAGGTGCGATAGAAGAATTCACTACGATTTACAAAAATATAAAGTGGAATCTGTCTATTACGGACCTGCCAGTACTCAATTCCGGACTCTTTGTAAACCGGTTTTCTTCCATAATGCGGACTACTCTCTGAGTCCAGGCAACATTGTTCATAATTTGTCATTAAAGCTTGCTTTATAATCCGGACTCTCTCAATTACGGAATAAAAGCCATTAGATCAAGGGATCATCCGAGAAATGTGGATTTCCTACTGCCTGTAGTTTGGCATGAAATGCATGTGGACCCGTTTTTTTGTAAATATCTCTTCATCCAATGACCCAATCGATCTCAAACTGTGCAAGTAGATGTTTTGTCAGACAACCTAATCACATTGTAAATCACCGATTTTATGCATTTGTATTAAAGAATCTGTCTATGTAACTGTCAACAAAATAAACAGCAGAACGCAGAATGCTTGCAGAGGGAGGGAGAGCCAATGACCTGTAACAGCGGCAGTGTTGGGTCATAAAGGTAAATGCACGTGCAGTTCATGATAGTTACATGTGCACTGCACAGTGATAGACCGTTTGGATCATTCACGTTGACTACTTCTAGCTGTCATCATGAAAGCTTATTCAGATGATGCTACACGTTTAATTAGAAATGTGTTGAATTTTTCTTAAAAAGAGAGCAAACGTAGCAAACCGATTTATAAGGTGTCGGATTACATGAAACGTACAACTTTTGCTCTTGGCGTGAAAAAGAACATCGTGCTAAAAATTGTGAAAAATAAACCAACAACCAATAAACAAAACCTTGTACAAAAAGGTAGGCATCCAAAGTAAGATTCTTTTGACATCAGGGTCATCAGAGATGTCATTCGCCGGCTATTTGCAAAATTTAAAGATTTTAACCTACAGAATAATTCTCACTAATGTGTTTTGTGGTTAATGTTGAACAACTCAGAGAAACAAACTCCGTATGATGGTTAACAGTTGGCACCCACCTTACCCTATTCACGACCTGTGACACCTCTTCATATCTGTCACGTGCATAGCTGACCTACATTGACGAACGTTGACCTTTATGACCCAACACTGCCGCTGTTACAGGTCATTGGCTCCCTCCCTCTGCAAGCATTCTGCGTTCTGCTGTTTATTTTGTTGACAGTTACATAGACAGATTCTTTAATACAAATGCATAAAATCGGTAATTTACAATGTGATTAGGTTGTCTGACAAAACATCTACTTGCACAGTTTGAGATCGATTGGGTCATTAGATGAAGAGATATTTACAAAAAAACGGGTCCACATGCATTTCATGCCAAACTATAGGGGTGGGTATTGCAGAGAATTTTCACATTGCGATTTATTGCGATGTGAAAGTACGGAAGCGTAGTAGGGCCACGGTGAAATTTTTTGGGGGGGTCACTATCTCCTACGTAGGACTTAATATCTCTTACGTAGAACTTAGTATCTCCTACGTAGGACTTATTATCTCCTACGTAGGACTTAGTATCTTCTACGCAGGACTTAGTATCTCCTACGTAGTACTTAATATCTCCTACGTAGGACTTAGTTTAATCGGGGCGGTGGGGTAGTCTAATGGTTAAAGCGTCGGGTTCGAATCCCCACATGGGCACAATGTGTGAAGCCCATTTCTGGTGTCCCCCGCCGTGATGTTGCTGGAATAGTGCTAAAATGGCGTAAAACCAAACTCAGTCAGTCAGTCAGTAGTTTAATCTATCATACATAGATCTATTCACACACACACACACGCACGCACGCACACACACACACAGGTGGGTCGGATGGTTGGGGTGAGGTTGTGATATGAAACTCGGGTTATAACACGACCTCCGCAAGTTGTTTGTCTTGATGGGGTTAAGTTGGATCGGATGCAACGCTCGTTTGCGGCTTTTTTCGTAATTGTTTACAGGTTGACTTGACTGGGGTGGACAAGTGTTGAGTGCGGCGTAAAACAATACGAAATTCAAAAAGGCAAAGAATTGTCATTATATTTATACGTACACATAGATTTCCACCGATAGTCTAAGACACGTATGTACACGCAGATTATGATTCATGTGCACCGACCTCTGAAATATCCAACGCATAATAGTAAAGTGTAACAAAGTGCAACACATAACAGTGAACTAACTGCAACGCGTAATAGTAAACTGAACGCAAGGCGGTAAAGTATAACAGTCGGTCCAACACAGTAATGTGCAACAATTAGTTGAACACATGACTCTAAGATACTAAGTCCTACGTAGGAGATACTAAGTCCTACGTAGGAGATATTAAGTACTAAGTAGGAGATAGTAAGACCAAAAAACAATTTTCACCGTGGCCCTACTTCGTTTTCGTACGAAAGCATATATTGCGATATGTATTGCAATATATTGCAAGAAGTATTTTTAAACATAAAACTACTTACAATCGAGTTAATGCTTGATTTATAAAGCAAAAACATAACAAAATAACAATGCTTGATTAAGCTTTAACAACAACCTTTAATCATGACAAAATAGAATGTAAATAATATTTGGCACAAATGAAACACGGAAATATCCGAAGATTTCCGAGTGTTACGAAGTTTTCCGAATGCAAGTCAAAATACCGGTTTTTGACCAGCTTATCGCAATACGTATTGTTTTCATGTTTGAACCGGTAAATACCGGTAAACCGGTTATATTGCGCAGCCCTATTTACCTCTGTTCGAATCGAAAGTTGGGGGTAATATGTAGCCCACTTCAGGTGTTCCTGCCATGGCAGTGCTGGAGAATTACTACCATGTGCGTAAAACCAAACTCACTCACTAACACAATGTAAACAGACACATTTACTCCATATATTCGTCCCTTGAATCTGAGAATGAATTTGGCCATAACATGTTGGATTAATGTAGCGTCATGAACACTGCTTAGTGGTGGATACGACGCGAAAAATGTTTTAGTAATAATAATGGTAGTAGTAGTAGTAGTGGCTGTAGTAGTAGTAGTACTTGTAGTAGTGGTGGCGGTGGTAGTAGTAGTAACGGTAGAGGTGGTGGTAGTAGTAGTGGTGGTGGTAGTAGTAGTAGTAGTAGTAGTGAAAGTAGTAGTGGTGGTAGATGTGGTGGTGGTAGTAGTAGTAGTAGCAAGAGTAGGAGTAGAATTAGTAGTAACAGCAGTATTAGTAGTGGTGGTGGTGGTGGTAGTGGTAGTAGTAGTAGTAGTGAGTGAGTGAGTGAGTTTAGTTTTATGCCACACTCAGCAATATTCCAGCTATATGGCGGCGGTCTGTAAATAATCGAGTCTGGACCAGACAATCCAGTGATCAACAGCATGAGCATCGATCTGCGCAATTGGGAACCGATGACATGTGTCAACCAAGTCAGCGAGCCTCACCACCCGATCCCATTAGTCGCCTCTTGCGACAAGCATGGGTTACAGAAGACCAATAGTATAACCCGAACTTCCACGGGTAAGTGGTAGTAGTTGTAATATGAGTAGTTGTAGTTGTAGTAGTAGTGGTAGTAGTAGTAGTGGTAGTGGTAGTAGTAGTAGAAGTAGTAGTAGTAGTGGTAGTGGTAGTAGTAGTAGTGGTAGTAGTAGTGGTAGTGGTAGTAGTAGTAGTAGTAGTGGTAGTAGTAGTAGTAGTAGTAGTAGTAGTAGTGGTAGTAGTAGTAGTAGTAGTAGTAGTAGTAGTAGTGGTAGTGGTAGTAGTAGTAGTGGTAGTAGTAGTAGTAGTGGTAGTGGTAGTGGTAGTAGTAGTAGTAGTAGTAGTAGTAGTAGTGGTGGTAGTAGTGGTGGTAGTAGTAGTAGTAGTAGTAGTAGTAGTAGAAGTAGTAGTAGTAGAAGAAGTAGTAGTAGTGCCACTGCAAAACTGTGAAATCCGGAGTGAAACCAACTCACTTTGTCAGTTGTCAACATTATACGATCATCATGAGGTGAGGTGAAATCGGGTTTAACGTCGTGCTTGAGAATATTTCGCTCATATGACGAACGATCATCATGATAACAGGAGACAATGACATCAATGGAGGAGGAGAAAGAGGATCAGTGATGCATGCCTTAATACTTCGTCATAATAACACAAACAAAACCATTAACAGTCATCAAAGCGTCGTTACAGGTCATTGGCTCCCTCCCTCTGCAAGCATTCTGCGTTCTGCTGTTTATTTTGTTGACAGTTACATAGACAGATTCTTTAATACAAATGCATAAAATCGGTAATTTACAATGTGATTAGGTTGTCTGACAAAACATCTACTTGCACAGTTTGAGATCGATTGGGTCATTAGATGAAGAGATATTTACAAAAAAAACGGGTCCACATGCATTTCATGCCAAACTATAGGGGTGGGTATTGCAGAGAATTTTCACATTGCGATTTATTGCGATGTGAAAGTACGGAAGCGTAGTAGGGCCACGGTGAAATTTTTTGGGGGGGTCACTATCTCCTACGTAGGACTTAAAGAACCACTAAACTTTGTTTTTTGTTACTCTTTTAACCATTACATATGAAAGATTTGTGGTTAGTCTTATGCGGAACACCAAATTTATTCTTTAAAAACTTGTGGTTAATTAATACCGAGCGATTAAAAGTGGCCAAAAAGTCGCCTGCTTCACTCTCGCCCGCCAACGAAACCACAGACAGGTTACGTAACTCTGTCGCCAGAGCACTGCAGTGACGTCATATGAGGAACGATTTTCAGTTAGTTGTATAGAAAGTGTGTAGCACGCTCATCATTGTGATGATTTCTCGACATGAACGACGACATGCCGAATCGTTGCTTTGTCGTCAATTGCTCCTAGGTCGGGTGATGGTGTCACCATGCACAGATTTCCACAGGATCCCGCAGTTCGTGCTAAATGGGTTATGTTTGTGAGTGCGAAGCGAGCGTTGTGGAAGCCTGAAACGATATCTTACTTGTGTTCAGATCGCTTCACGGAAGTTAGAGAATCAAAACTACTTACTAGTTATAGTAAAATATGTATATGATTGATGACCATAAAGATTTTCCATAACACAACTTGTAACATAACGATTTCTTCCTCGGAAGTGAGGTTGTGGTCGAAGTAACAATAATATTGTAAGTAGTATTATATTGACACCCACCTCGCTGCCAGGAGAGAAATTGTTATGTTATACGCTATGTCATGCAAAATCCTATTGGCCATCAATAAAATAAATATTTTACTACCAGTAGAAAGTAGTTTTGATTTTGTAACTCGGTGAAAACAAACCTAAATAGCATTTATCCACAGACTGGCGGATGTTCCCGACAGGGCGCCGCCATTTTTGAAAATCGTAAAGTCTGTTAGAATTAATGAGAAAATCAAAACTACTTTCTACTCGTAGTTAAATATGTATTGGAATCATAACCAAAAGGGTTTTGCATGACACAACTTATAACATAACGATTTCTTCCACGGAAGCGAGGTGGGGGTCGAAGTCACAATACTGTGCGATAAATTTCTTGCTACATTCACATGGTTAATGTCCACTCACCAGTATGTAGATACTAGTCAATGTGCGTCTTTATATTTGGTCTTATAATCCTAATTAGTTTATTATCATACTTGTATGCATTTTGAAACTAAATAAAAAGCAGACGATCTGCTGATACTTATAGTGAATTTATAACAGAACTGTAATATCTAGACATTTTATAGTTTGCCAATGTGAATCATAATTCGCACACACACCCTAGTGTATGTTGTCTGTCTCATTACACTTCACGGCGAAAACAATGATTCTGTTGAATGCTACGACAAATGATTAAAAAACAAAATGCAAATATGTAAATTAAAACAGATTAAAGTTATAGGAACAATATCAGGCCATTACCTTGTTTGAGGAATGTATCCATCAATATCCACAAAACTGTTCCAAATGTATATAGTCTCATTGGTCACCCAAAATAGCACACCTGGCAACTAATTGCATAATGTCCGCCTTTCATTAAAAACAGTAATTTAGTTAGCCAATAATGGGCAATCAATCAATGTATTGCCGGTTAATCCTTTGAAAGAAGGACGTTGTTTTTACGCAGACACCGACACGGCAGAGTGTATTCAGTATAGATTAGTAAATCTACATACATAAACACTACCTTTTGACAATTCCGCTGTGTAAGATAAAAGTAATTAATCAATCAGCGTGTTATCGGTTAATCCTTTGATCGATGTTCATAATGTTGAATATTTCCTCCAGACACAAGAAATGCCAAATGGGAACCTTTGTCGGGTAATCTAAGTGTATTACCACTAATTATACCTGTTATAAATTCATTAACTGACCATCAAGTGAAAATGATGACAAATAACGTGCAGGTTTATACCACCTAACACGGGTTACAACAAGGGAGTATTAATTGCTGTATTGCATGTGAAAACGTATGGGCCGACACTGTTTTGAGAATACAAACAGATTTTTACATGACATGATTAAATATCGAGGTAAAAAAACACAGAAATGGGATCAATTTGGATCAGTCATTATACAAATAGGGCCTAACGACACCAATCAATTGTGACAGAAGCGTCTATGAAAACAAGTTGAAACTCGGAAACTAGGCAAAGCAGGAGACAAAATTAAATGCCAGTAGATTGTGAGAACATATAGCTTTCATTTTCCACAACAATTGTCACGATTTCAGGTTTATACAAGCCTGTAAACAAGATAATTTACCCCTAAAATGTAGATGAATTCTGCATCGGCCCTCAAAGCTATTCCTCATATGACGTCACAGAGTCGCGCCGCTCTGATTGGTTGAAATTTCGTTCGCGGGTGAGAATTGTGCACTGTTGTCAAAAAGGTCGATTTAAGTCAATTAAAGGTCGAAATGAGTAGTTTTAATGACGGGGTTTCATTTACAACGATGCCAGTTACTGATTTATGTATTTTTACCCCCTAGGGTTTATGTGACCTTTAATATCTCTTACGTAGAACTTAGTATCTCCTACGTAGGACTTATTATCTCCTACGTAGGACTTAGTATCTTCTACGCAGGACTTAGTATCTCCTACGTAGTACTTAATATCTCCTACGTAGGACTTAGTTTAATCGGGGCGGTGGGGTAGTCTAATGGTTAAAGCGTCGGGTTCGAATCCCCACATGGGCACAATGTGTGAAGCCCATTTCTGGTGTCCCCCGCCGTGATGTTGCTGGAATAGTGCTAAAATGGCGTAAAACCAAACTCAGTCAGTCAGTCAGTAGTTTAATCTATCATACATAGATCTATTCACACACACACACACGCACGCACGCACACACACACACAGGTGGGTCGGATGGTTGGGGTGAGGTTGTGATATGAAACTCGGGTTATAACACGACCTCCGCAAGTTGTTTGTCTTGATGGGGTTAAGTTGGATCGGATGCAACGCTCGTTTGCGGCTTTTTTCGTAATTGTTTACAGGTTGACTTGACTGGGGTGGACAAGTGTTGAGTGCGGCGTAAAACAATACGAAATTCAAAAAGGCAAAGAATTGTCATTATATTTATACGTACACATATTTCCACCGATAGTCTAAGACACGTATGTACACGCAGATTATGATTCATGTGCACCGACCTCTGAAATATCCAACGCATAATAGTAAAGTGTAACAAAGTGCAACACATAACAGTGAACTAACTGCAACGCGTAATAGTAAACTGAACGCAAGGCGGTAAAGTATAACAGTCGGTCCAACACAGTAATGTGCAACAATTAGTTGAACACATGACTCTAAGATACTAAGTCCTACGTAGGAGATACTAAGTCCTACGTAGGAGATATTAAGTACTAAGTAGGAGATAGTAAGACCAAAAACAATTTTCACCGTGGCCCTACTTCGTTTTCGTACGAAAGCATATATTGCGATATGTATTGCAATATATTGCAAGAAGTATTTTTAAACATAAAACTACTTACAATCGAGTTAATGCTTGATTTATAAAGCAAAAACATAACAAAATAACAATGCTTGATTAAGCTTTAACAACAACCTTTAATCATGACAAAATAGAATGTAAATAATATTTGGCACAAATGAAACACGGAAATATCCGAAGATTTCCGAGTGTTACGAAGTTTTCCGAATGCAAGTCAAAATACCGGTTTTTGACCAGCTTATCGCAATACGTATTGTTTTCATGTTTGAACCGGTAAATACCGGTAAACCGGTTATATTGCGCAGCCCTATTTACCTCTGTTCGAATCGAAAGTTGGGGGTAATATGTGAGCCCACTTCAGGTGTTCCCGCCATGGCAGTGCTGGAGAATTACTACCATGTGCGTAAAACCAAACTCACTCACTAACACAATGTAAACAGACACATTTACTCCATATATTCGTCCCTTGAATCTGAGAATGAATTTGGCCATAACATGTTGGATTAATGTAGCGTCATGAACACTGCTTAGTGGTGGATACGACGCGAAAAATGTTTTAGTAATAATAATGGTAGTAGTAGTAGTAGTGGCTGTAGTAGTAGTAGTACTTGTAGTAGTGGTGGCGGTGGTAGTAGTAGTAACGGTAGAGGTGGTGGTAGTAGTAGTGGTGGTGGTAGTAGTAGTAGTAGTAGTAGTGAAAGTAGTAGTGGTGGTAGATGTGGTGGTGGTAGTAGTAGTAGTAGCAAGAGTAGGAGTAGAATTAGTAGTAACAGCAGTATTAGTAGTGGTGGTGGTGGTGGTAGTGGTAGTAGTAGTAGTAGTGAGTGAGTGAGTGAGTTTAGTTTTATGCCACACTCAGCAATATTCCAGCTATATGGCGGCGGTCTGTAAATAATCGAGTCTGGACCAGACAATCCAGTGATCAACAGCATGAGCATCGATCTGCGCAATTGGGAACCGATGACATGTGTCAACCAAGTCAGCGAGCCTCACCACCCGATCCCATTAGTCGCCTCTTGCGACAAGCATGGGTTACAGAAGACCAATAGTATAACCCGAACTTCCACGGGTAAGTGGTAGTAGTTGTAATATGAGTAGTTGTAGTTGTAGTAGTAGTGGTAGTAGTAGTAGTGGTAGTGGTAGCAGTAGCAGAAGCAGTAGCAGTAGTGGTAGTGGCAGTAGTAGTAGTGGTAGTAGTAGTGGTAGTGGTAGTAGTAGTAGTAGTAGTGGTAGTAGTAGTAGTAGTAGTAGTAGTAGTAGTGGTAGTAGTAGTAGTAGTAGTAGTAGTAGTAGTAGTAGTAGTAGTGGTAGTGGTAGTAGTAGTAGTGGTAGTAGTAGTAGTAGTGGTAGTGGTAGTAGTAGGTAGTAGTAGTAGTAGTAGTAGTAGTAGTGGTGGTAGTAGTGGTGGTAGTAGTAGTAGTAGTAGTAGTAGTAGTAGAAGTAGTAGTAGTAGAAGAAGTAGTAGTAGTGCCACTGCAAAACTGTGAAATCCGGAGTGAAACCAACTCACTTTGTCAGTTGTCAACATTATACGATCATCATGAGGTGAGGTGAAATCGGGTTTAACGTCGTGCTTGAGAATATTTCGCTCATATGACGAACGATCATCATGATAACAGGAGACAATGACATCAATGGAGGAGGAGAAAGAGGATCAGTGATGCATGCCTTAATACTTCGTCATAATAACACAAACAAAACCATTAACAGTCATCAACAAAACCGGACCTGAATGATATTGCCATTTCAGTCATCACGTGGCAGGCACGGGCCTAACGCAGTGCCCGGATGCAATGGGATGGCCCTTATGTCAGTGTCACACTAGTCAAGGTATGACGGCTTTATCCGACACGGAACACTTACTCCAGCGCAAAGTGACACGGATGTCCCCGTATACAGTGATGAAACACAACATATCTACATATAAAGTTAACGCACATCCGTATCTACATATGACGATGACGCACGTAAGACAACTCAGGGAGTTGTTGTCGATGTTGTAGCTGACTGAAACATGTTTGGAGTCCGACCCCTGTCAAAATGAGGTGAGATTTATTCCCGCTTGTGTCAATTCTTGAAATGGTACATTTTTCCAGAATAGTCAAGTGTGTCCGAAAATATACATCTGCATGCAGTGTGCGAATAGCCACTGGTCCGCTAGACCGTGGCTAGTAAAAATCCTGTCGGGCCAGTAAATCTTCACAGGCACTGGCCCGACTGGCTAGTGAATTTTCATGGGGTCATTTGGTTTTTATGGTATTTTACCTATTCGTAATCATTTTGCTTACTTTCTACATTCAAATTTCGCGGTAGTGAATTATTTTGTGGGCTAGTAACTTTCAGGCATAGCTTGCCTGACTGACTAGCAAAATTTGGAAAATATTTCGCACACAGGCTGCATGTATTACCAAAAGAAAGAATGATCTAAGTTTTCACTTCATTAAACATTCGCCAATCGTACACCTCCACACATTATTTTATACAATGACGACATTCTGTACACGTTATCTTTTTTGTGAAAAGATGTTCAATTTGATAAAATCAAGAAGAAAATAAACACGCCCCATTTTCAACGTGTTCTCAAACTTTCCGACAATATACGAAAACTAAGCGTTGTTTGAATTCCGCTGTCATGTCGCGTTTATTCGTGTATAAACCATGGATGTTTCGTGAATGTACGTGGTGTGTAACCTCTTCCCTGAGGTTTTAATATCTCAACACTGTGTTGTGTGTAGTGGCCGTCTGTAGCCTGGCACCACGCCACCACAATATCTAACGTGATTCCGCTATAAACACAGAATTATCAAAGTAAGGCCTGTCATACAGATCTCAAGGCTAGCATGCACGTAACACATGTAAATGTGGTCTGTTCTGGAAAGGATTCTGTGTCTTGTAGTTCCACGCCATGAAGCTATGCTCTGATAAACCTCCAACCCAATGTAACATACGAGTGAACCATCTGCTGGCGTATTGATATGCCTCACGAGGTGTATTTACGTCACAAACAATTGTCTCGTCGGTGTATATTTGATGAACCTGTTTCAGCCGTCTGTGCTGAAGGAATATGACGCAGTACTGGACCACATGGCATGCTGGTCACATCTGGTTTAAACATACACAAAGAACTTAGTTAAGCACCACCTGATACATCTCACGATTGAATAAGCCCCGAGCCTTAACCCTTTGGAGCATATCCGAGCCATGATTGGTCGACGTGTGCAACAAAGGGATCTTCCTGTACAGAACCTGGCCCAGTTGGAAGCTGCTTTACACGAGGAATGGCGTAGACTGACCCTTCAGGAGACCAGGAGGCTGACAGGGGGTATGAGGAGGAGAGTGCTGGCTGTCATACAGTCACATGGAGGTTACACTCGGTATTGACTTTGAATCGTGTAAGTCACGCAAAAATGACATTTTGAGGTTCACATTCACTAATAAATTCAACATTAAACATTTCAGTGCCATACTTGTACAGACATGGTTTTGTATGAAAATCAGTGTTGTTTTTTTAAATGACCAATTATCATTATACAATCAACATGGATTCCAAATAGTTTGGCCTTCATACGGGTCAGAAAAAAACTGTTTCTCCATTGCGGTCACCACGAGAAGTTTTATGTACTTGTTGAAAACCTATCATTGCAAAAATACCGGAGGTGCTTAATTAAGTTATTTGTGTATATTTTATTCAGAAAAGGATTGGCAAACTAGCCTAAATGGCTTATATTAATGCCGCTCCATAATACATGTGTAGGTTTACATATATACATGATGTTGTACGTAGTAAATATAACAAGCCGTGAAAATAAGAACATGTAATAATGAATTGGTGGACTGACTGTACAATATCAATATTCGTCTGATACTGAGTTAATACCATTTAGCACATCCCGCAGTGAGAAACCTTTCGCATAAAAATATGATCACATCTGTAGAGGGTTCTTCTTATTAAATTAACCATGTCCTTTTGGTAAGGAGTGAGTGCGTGAGTTGGGTTTTACGCCGCTTTTAGCAATATTCCTGCAATAATCATGGCGGGGGACACCAGAAATAGGCTTCACACTTTGTACCCATGTGGGGAATCGAACCCAGGTCTTCGGCGTGACGAGGGAACGCTTTAATCCCTAGGCTATCCCACCGCCCCTTTTGGTAATGAGATCAGTTGTATAATATGATATTTTGCCTGAATACTTGCAACGTATATCGCATGAAGGCATTATGCATTCCCACTTGATTATGTCAGCAAGGACACTTTTTGATATTTCTATTTACAAAAAGTTTTTACTTGGTTTACATAATGCGCGTCGAGCGTTGACTACGAGATCTGTTCTTGACCAATCAGAGGGTTAAACTGTGTCACGTGACAAAAAAATGTGTTACACGTGGAGAACAAATGGGCTTGGGGACAGATATGTACGTATGTATGTAACAAAATTTACATAAGCAATCATTACAATGCAGGTGTAGTGAGCGTCAATTTATCAGATTTGCAGACTTCACGATGAGGTATGGTTGGTGTATGTTTCAGTTGTTAAGGAGATAATGTTTCCTTTATAAACTCTGTCAAAAAAGAAACGCAACCCCTGTATTTTAGATATTTTGATCTGAAGTTTGAGGACGACACGGCATTTTTATTATTTAAGACAGAAGTCTGAAATTTGGCAGAATAATAACCCAGATGGGCATGTTTAAAATTGTCATTTCAAAAGTCATCTCACAGACACCAGTTTGTCACCAGGGGGGCGTCTTTCTCAGTATCTCGTATGAGCACCACGCGCTGCAATCACTGCACGGCATCCCCTTGGACAAGAACGGATAAGACGCCGGATTCTTTCCTGGGGAATGGCTCTCCACTCCTCCTGCAGTGCAACGGCGAGCTGTTGCAGCGTCTGTGGCGGCGGCTGACGTTGACGTACGCGTCGATCCAGAGTATCCCACAGGTGTTCAATAGGGTTGAGGTCTGGTGATTTAGAGGGTCATGGCAAGACATTGACGTTGGAATTCTGCGGAAAGTTCATTGTTGCACGTGCAGTATGAGGCCGGGCGTTGTCCCGTTGAAAAATCTGTGTCTGTTGGTCAATAATCGGGAGAAGGTGAAGCTCTAACACGTGGTTGATGTAACGTTGGGCTGTCAGGTTCCCTGAACGATCACCAAGTCTGATTTCTGGTTGTATGAGATGGTTCCCCAAACCATGACGCTTTCTCCGCCAAATCTGTCCACCTGTCGGACGCAGATGGGCGCAAAACGTTTATGACGTCTCCTATACAGACGCTGTCTTCCGTCGTGACGTTGCAAAAGAAAACGTGATTCATCAGCAAACCAGATTCGCCTCCAGTTTTGTAAAGTCCATATCCTTACGTTGTTGCACCACCTGAGTCGTC
Organism: Haliotis rubra; assembly: GCF_003918875.1. Classification (NCBI taxonomy): domain Eukaryota; kingdom Metazoa; phylum Mollusca; class Gastropoda; order Lepetellida; family Haliotidae; genus Haliotis; species Haliotis rubra. The sequence continues at coordinate 64,502 of NW_025765215.1, read as the reverse complement.
GGCGTCGATGTAGGGGCGTAGTACAGGTCCAACAACTGGTCTACAGGCACGTAAACCCGCTTCTTTCAGACGGTTCCTAATCGTTTGAGCTGACACTCTCCTCAAACCTGGTATTTGTGTGGCAGTCACGGTTGGTAGGGCATGCCGATTACGCAGGTGATGGACCCGGATGTACCGATCTTGAAGGGGGGTCGTGATTCTTGGCCTTCCACTTCTCGGGCGATCGTTGGTCAAATTGAAGTTGTTGTAGCGGCTCCAAAGTCGGGGTATCGTTGTTTTGTGAACATTTAGGTGCCGTGCAACAGTTCCAAAACTTTCTCCGGCTTGAACACGACCAATGGCGATATTTCGGTCGGCAGCACTCAATCGTGGCATTTTAACACAGCTTTTCGGCGACAAATGAATGAATATAATACGGAAGCACATGGGCTTTATACACACTACATTAACTGCCATTTTCATGATTTGCATGTGTTTTTTTTGTGCGAAGTCACCATGAGGGTCATTTCATGCGTTGTGACGGAATAAGCAATAAAATACACTTATGCGTACAAATGCAGTTGTTTGGATGGTAATCTTCATTAATTACGTGTATCATTTCAATACATTCGAATAAAATTTAGTTTGGAAGCAATAACTTCATTCAAACGAATTTTTCATATCTGAGGACAGGGGTTGCGTTTCTTTTTTGACAGAGTTTATTAAATATTTGTTTTTTAAACATGAAATAAATAGACTTTATGTTCAAAGTCATGTCGGAACATAATGTGGCGCTATAGGTAGGTATTCCTACCCTTTTGGGGGAACACCCGGTGCTTTGCTTTTTTATCACAGTTTTGCTTTTTACACTCAATGGAATCTGTAGTGTGGGTAATCGAGACTGGTTGTACTGTTGTTAGGTTGGGTCCAGAATTCGAACCCACGCTCTCAGAGTCAGGCACCTAATCGCCAGCTCACGAAGTCAGCCATCTAACCCACTCAGCCACCTCACACTTACATTATAATTACACAGACCCGGGAAACATGTGTTACATTTAGGATTACATTTTCTCAGTAAGGTGCAGATTTTAGTACTCTTTTCGGTTTGAGTCACATCCGGGATTCGAACCCACACTTATAGAGTCAGCCACCTAATCGCCAGCAAATAATGATGCTACTTGTGTTATAATGTAACTGATGTCGCTGTATTTTTGTTTCAGTGTTATATTTGCAGTATTCCTGCTTCCCGTGGCTGCTGCCACCAACTTTCCCTACACTATTCCCGACCGATGGAACGGAGGTGTCTCCACCAATATATGCACCACCCCGGACGTGAAACTGTGTGGCTGGGAGATGAAGTTGGTCTTCTCCGTCAATGTACAGAGCATCGCCGTGAGTACACCGTTACGACACGTTTTCAATGAAACTAAGTCTTTGAATCGGGGTTTTAAAGACCCCTTTTAGCCTTCCCAAGATTTTATGACAGACAGGGAGATGTACTGGATATAAAACATCGCTTGTTAATATGACGTTAACCCTTGCTATCCCATACTATGACATATGACTTCCCTGCTCACTGGTGCTTCCGGAAGAGTAGGGCATGTTTGCCTTTTTCGCAAACACCTGGTGTCATCACTGATTTTCAGGGACCCATTCAAAGAATTCTCACAACTCATTTATGTAATCCTTTTCTGTAGATATTAGAGATTGGCGGTTCTCTGATATTGACCTCGTTGGAATTTAGGGACCAAGCATTTACTCAGGGATTTTGTTTCTTGAAATAATTTTTTTTACAAAGTCAACAGCATATGTTTCTCTGCTCATGTTTTACGTTCCTAGAATTTGTGTTATAGATTATGACGATGCATAAAGTGAGTTTGTGAACTGAAATTCACGTAGCAATATTTCAGCAACATCACGGCGGGGGAAAAACAATATGGGGACTCAAACCAGTTTTATTAACCCTTGCTGGCGCTTACAGGCGCTTAGTTAGTTAGTTAGTTAAAGTGTTCTCTCGTCTTTTCGAACTCCCTGGTCCTATCCAGCATAGGTACATAATATGAGATCCATCTGCTGTTCAGCCTCCTTATACTGCTGGAATATTGCTAAAAATGGCAAGATATGCTCACATATTTCGCGGACATCTGGTCACTACCTTATTTAAGTTCCTGTCTGTAACTTTAACTGTTCTTTTGCCCTTTACGTCAAATGGAATCTGTCTGAAGATTGACGTTACATCTTAAACCATCCTCACTCATTCACTCACTGCTATTAAACACACACCAAAAAACACGAATACGAAAATAGCAAAGCAAAGACCAATGCAAGACTAAACAAAGACAAATGATCAGAAAGAGGAGCATTAAATTAACTACAACCAAAAGAACCAAAAACCCCGGCTCCGTTACCCATCACCGGTTTCATTGCATATATGTCTTTATCATCCCAAACTGTGTTCCACAGGAGATATCGCTTGTTTGAGATCATATGATATCTCCTAGGAGATATCATTTGACAGTAGATTTTGTACAATGCCCAGACAATGCTATGACGTCATGAACTTGGTGATGTCACAATGCTATGACGTCGCTGAACTGCAAGTCGAATGGAAGTACAATGTGGAGAGATGTGCATTTTTCATTGGAAACTACACAACGAATGATTTTTGATGATAAATAGAATCTCACCCTCGTGTCTACTGATATCAATTATATCAATACTCGTTGATAAAGATAAAAATATCCTCGGCAAACCTCGGATATTTGTAACTTTATCAACTCGTGTTGATATAATTGATATCAGTAGACACTTGGGTGAGATTCTCTATGTCTCAACAGCCTCATGACTTCCTACTGACAAACGCACAGTCGAACAGTCGTGTATACTACATCAAGAACCAGTCGTCTAACGGTGACAGATCGGCCGGACAGGAGTTGTGTATCGGCTTTAACGCTGATGTCTCTGGGACGTCTCCTGTTGTAATATCAAGACTAGTCTTCACGAAGACATCTTCTGATGGACAACCTTGCCCAGGTAATACAAGATTAAGATGCAGTGGTGTCACGTACATGTTTGTGACCCTTGAAAATCCGGGTTAGAATGAACCTTCAGTAACCCATGCTTGTCGTAAGAGGCGACTAACGGGATCGGGTGGTCAGGCTCGCTGACTTGGTTGACACATTTCATCGGTTCCCAATTGTTCAGATCGATTATCATGCTGTTGATCACTGGATTGTCTGGTCCAGACTCGAATATTTACAGAGCTTCGTTTATAACCAGCGTCACATTGCGGAGGCTGTTATTAAACATAAATGTATTCCCACAATGTAGATTGGACAAGCTGCAGGGCAAAATACAATATAGACTTGAAAACATACTATTCATCAAAAGTTTAGACTCACTTAAAGCATATGTTTGTTGAACTGACCTCAATCACAAGTTGCGTTATAGGATATTCGTAAAGAGCGTTTCAAGGGACATAACTCTATGGAGTTCGGTTGAAATAAATTTCGGTCGGTAGAGAGTGCGAGAGTCGATTTAATGCAACGTTGCATTAATTCATACTGTAATTTCATATTACGTTAATACGTAATCTTTTTCGGAATCAATTATATGGTAGGTTCGCTGGGGGCTGATAGTATTAATGAGAGGGATGCAATATTGATTTTAAAGAAATGTGGCGTGATAGTGTGCCTTTAACATAACACTGTTCACAGCTGTGTTCATTGAATGACTCGTTCTCTCATTCCAGCAACCGTATCAGGCGCCTACGCTGACGTCCTTGGCAAATCCATCCTGTTCTATGAGGCCCAGAGATCGGGACCCCTTCCTTCAACCAACAGAATACCGTGGAGAGCTGACTCCGCCCTCAATGACGGCAGCGACAACAACAGAGACCTCACCGGAGGCTGGTATGATGGTCAGTACACGTATATGACATGGCCATACTCAGTAGACGCTTGCTACATGATGCACATTCTAATGGTCATTTTATTATTTTTTAATTTATGATTTCGACTATTTCTTCAGAAATCGTTTAGACATCCCACATATCAACTGTTTTAGTTGCCCAATTCGTGTGGGTTTGAGTTCGAATCCCTTGCTAGCACCACACCCGGACTCTTGGCTTTCACAAAAGCCCAAGACCGTGTCACTTGTAGCGTTCCTCCACATACAACCGCCACACTGTGTTCTAACTGACATAGTGTTCAAAGTGTCCTTAAGACTCGCTCAATCCCTCACTCACTCACTCTCTCACTCATGTGTTGTTCAGCTGGCGACAATGTCAAGTTCAACTTCCCCATGGCGTGGTCTACGACGACCTTGGCCTGGGGGTTGATCCAGTTCAGGGCAGGGTACCAGGCAGCTGGCGAGCTGACCAACGTGTACGACTCCCTGAGGTGGCCACTGGACTATCTGCTCAAGTGCTGGGACAGTGACCACAACGAATACTGGGCTCAGGTCAGCTCTATGTTATTTCAAAAGAAATGAAATATGTTTTTTAATTATCAGTAGGATATACACTAACTAATTGAATAAGCAAAGCCTCGTTCATGACCACAATGTTTTTATAGTAAATTTTGATATGTGGGGGGCATTTCCAAATTTTTAACATCGGTGACAAAAATGTCCAATCGCGCCATAAGTCCTGGTGAAAATTGACTTGCCTTTGCATGCGTTTGTGAAGGGCACCATCGCTTATATTAAATATTTAAATTGAGATGATGTATAAACAAAAGACTCACGAAATAATACAATTGCCTCTGTCCTTCGAGAGATTTCCGATCAATACTGACAAGGCTTTGACGCTTTTATGAATATATTCAAGTTGTCAAATGTGGGATCCCAGATATAACATTATGTTAAATACGAATCATAGTTCATGTTGAAGTGAATAATCTTATTATAACCATGTAGAACTGGATTAAAAATCTGACCACGGACGTCTTTCACAGGTCGGGGATGGTTATGCAGATCACTCTCAGTGGACAAGACCTGAGGACATGACCGCAGCACGACCTTCCTACAAGGTCACCATTGGCAGTCCCGGAAGTGACGTAACCGGCGAGACTGCGGCTGCATTTGCCGCGGCTTCAATAGCTTTCAGAAGTGAAGGTATCAGAAAACTATTCCATAAAGACACAGTTTATGCAGATTAAATTATAAAGAACGACGTATGGCTTGTCTTGATACAACATAGAGTTATTTTCGTTGTTTTGTTGCTGTTATTTTAGCAGTGTTGTTTCTTTTATCTCATTTAATATTTTAATGTTCAGTATTTAATAATTTAGTTAGTTTAATTAGCAGTGTTATATTCAATACTAAATTTGATAATAGTACTGCACAAAGTACTGCAGTTTGTTATTTAGTCACATGTTTGTATATATCATTATAAATTTTATTAACAATGTCTTGCTATTTTATAACTGTTGTTATTATACTGTTAGTTTATAAATATTAGTCCGTGCACAATTTGTTGATAAGATACAATGCGACTCTTTACCGAAGAGACCGCCTCCGTGGTGTAGTGGTAAGAGCGTCCGCCCGGAGAGCGGAAGGTCGCGGGTTCGACCCTGACCGCGTCATACCAAAAGACGTTAAAATATGGTACTTGTTGGTCCCTGCTTGGCGCTCGGCATTAATGGGTACAACAAGGACTTGTCCGCTCGGAGTCAGTATAATGTGTCTGAGTGGGGTATTCATGCTGCACTGCGGCATGGTATTTCAGTGGGCTAGCACTATAAAACCAGCTTAAGTCTGGGCTAGTACAAGCAGCCGCACATACACATACACACGCATGCACGTCGTCATATGAGCGAAATATTCTCAGGCACGACGTTAAACCCAATTTCACCTCACCTCACTTTTACCGAAGAAATGCTAACAGTACATTGGCTATGTTGTACAAACAACATTGTACAGTCATTGAACATTCCTCTTCTTTATTATTATTTATACAATTTTGATGTTCTTACATGATAATGTGGTACTCGTAGTATCACGTTGGTTATTATTACCATTACTGCTGTTCTCGATAATGCCATTATAATTATCACGATCTAGACCAGGGCTACTCAGCTAGGTTGTTGCAAAACGCCCGGTCTCTGTACGACTTCGCCTACAACAACAGTGGAACCTACACCGACAGCGTGCCGGCCGGAGACTTCTACAAGTGAGATACATTTGTTGATGTACCCAGTAATTGTGTATGTGTCACGGCGCGGTGGGGTAGGCTAGTGGTTAAAGCGTCCGCTCGTCGCGCTAAAGACCCGGGTTCGATTCCCGACATGGGTACAATGTGCGAAGTTCACTTCGGGTGTCCCCCGCGGTGATATTGCGATTTCAATGAACTGCGGTTGTAACGAACTCAAAAGGACAAATTACCCAGCTAACAATTTCACGTTGTCAGACAGTTGTCACACGGTATGCCTTCGGGGCGGTGGGGTAGTCCATTGGTTAAATCGTTGGCTCGTCACGCCGAAGACCCGGGTTCGAATCCCCACATGGGTACAATGAATGAAGCCCATTTCTGGTGTCCCCCGCCGTGATATCGCTGGAATATTGCTAAAAGCGACGTAAAACCAAACTCAGTCAGTCAGTCAGTCAGCCGTATGCTTTCGTTGTTACAGCGTTATTCTGTGGACTCCAATTTACGTTGTCACAACGTTGTGGCCTGACGTGGTGATACGTCATTTTACGTCGCAACAAGTTTAAGTTATTTGATGCTACCGTATTTTACGCTGTCTTGCGTTCTATTTAACAGTACGTAAGAAACAAAGAAGAAATTAACTTCAATGTTTATTCGTCAATTTGCATGTTGTTTTGGTCGTGTTTACTGAATCTGTAGCTGAATAGTGAAGAAAGAATCACATAGTGAAAGGTTTTACAGAAAACCACCGTGCACCAAGTTAGAAGAAACGTTTTTTTATAACGTTGTGAGGAGCCCAGAGCATAACGTTTCCTCAACGTAAATTTGCAATGTTGTTATTACGTTGTGACATAACGTTATACTGACTGACTGACTGAGTTTGGTTTTACGCCGCTTTTAGCAATATTCCAGCAACATCACGGCGGGGGACACCAGAAATGGGCTTCACACATAGTACCCATGTGGGGAATCGAACCCGGGTCTTCGGCGTGACGAGCCGACGCTTTAACCATTAGGCTACCCCACCGACCCCATTACGTTATAAAATAACGTAATACTAACGTTGACGTTGTATCATGACGTTACCAATCTACAACCTTCCCACAACGTTGTGGCATGACGTTATCAATCTACAACCTTCCCACAACGTTGTATCATGACGTTACCAATCTACAACCTTCCCACAACGTTGTGGCATGACGTTATCAATCTACAACCTTCCCACAACGTTGTATCATGACGTTATCAATCTACAACCTTCCCACAACGTTATGGCATGACGTAACCAATCTACAATCTTCCCACAACGTTGTATCATGACGTTATACTAACGTTGTGACAACGTTGTGTCATGACGATACCAATCTACAATTTTCCTACAATGCTGCGAAAACGTTGTGTGTTAACTTGGAATTTAGTTAGATATTACAATAGTTCTCTCAAAAGGACAACTCATTTTTGTTCCTTATCACCAAAGTTTATTCGACTCAAATATCTAGCAAGTGACTGGTACTCAAGCAACCCATGCTTTTCGTAAGAGGCGAATAATTGGATCGGATGGTCAGGCTCGCTGACTTGGTTGACACATGTCATCGTATTCCGATTACTCAGATCTATGCTTATGCTGTTAGTCACTGGATTGTCTGGTCCAGACTCGATTATTTACAGACAGGAATATTGATGAGTGCGGCGTAAAATTAAAATCAGTCACTCACTCAAATTCAGCAGTCAAACAACACTGCTTGTCTCCCTTAGTTCTTGGAGCGGCTTCACGGACGACCTTTGCTGGGCCTCTGCCTGGTTGTACAACGCTACGGGGGAGACAGTGTATAAAGAGAGAGCAATGGAGTTGATTTCCTCTAACGATCAAGTGGAGTTTTCCTGGGACAACAAGAATGTCGGATGTCAGGTAAATTCAGACCTCTCAAACGAAGTTAAGGAACACCTGTGATGGCTTGACAGATCATATACAGTAATATGAAAATATAGGGTTGTACGTAACCTCTTTCGAGCGGCATATACGTGGTATCCAATCTTTGTTTTAGAATAATGTACGAGGTATTTCAAAACACAAAAACATATTATAAAATTTGTGTAAATGTTTGCATGGAACGAAAATTTGATTATGTATCATATCCCTGTATCGTTATTAATTCAAAATATGAACTTGAACGAAATTTCTATTCAAAATGTTTCACCGTCAAAATTACTTGTTAATGGCTGAGTGCGGCGTTAAACAGCCAATAAACATAAGTAAAAGTTATTTAGCTATTTTTTCAAATAACGTTGGTAAAAAGGTAGTAGAAATACATGTATCCTCTACCGCTGAGGTGTTTAGTTTATAGAGAATATCACAATTTGTCTAAATTTCTCATACCTTAGGGGCCGTAGGGTAGCCTAGAGGTTAAAGCGAAAACGAAGACCTGGGCTCGATTCCCGATATGGGTACAGCGTGTGAAATAAGAAATTATTGTGAATTTTAGGAATATGTTTATTTGGATTTCTAGTATAAACAACCTTGACCAGCTATCAAGTGCTATCAAGAGAGACAACTCCGTTAATCCTTTCTCATTAGTTTGTGAAGAGTTATCCCCCTTTGTTTACTTGTTAGCAGACGACATTTTCAGTGATCCTCAGTATGGATGATTTAGAGAAGAGGAAGTTGATTTTAGAGTATTATAACAAGGACATCAGATCAGCTAAAGTGATTTCAAGTAGAACAGGCATCCCTTTGTCCACTGTTTATCGTGTTTTGAAAAATATTGCAAATGGATATGGCGTTGAGCACCAGGGAGGCGCAGGTAGGCCCAGAAAATTGAGTGTCGGTGACAGGAGGCGGCTTGGTATTCTTGTTTCTAAAAACAAACGAAGGAGTTTAGAAAACTTAAGGCTGGATATGATTGATAGAGGAACTGTGGCTGTCTGTAAGGAGATAATTAGAACTGAGTTGCATGCAATGGGTTGGCAGAAAAGTCGAGGAATTCCATCACTGTTCATGAAACCTGAACAAAAGGAGCGAAGGTTGAACTGGTGCTTACAGCATAGAAATTTTAACTGGGACAATGTGATTTTCTCAGATGAAAGTTCTGTGTGGCTGTTTCTAAATACACTGAAATTCTGGACCAAACAAACTGAAAAACCTTTGTATCAGCGCCCAAAGTACAGTTCGAAATTTAACGTGTGGGTTGGCATATCTGTGTTGGGGCAACGCCCCTCTGTGTATTTGAAGGGAATATGAACAGTGAGTGGTACACAGATATTCTCGAGGGACATTTACTCCATCTGCTCACGTGTTCTATGGAATTTTTTGGATTTTCCAGCAAAACATCGTTCAAAGCATTCACAGGCCTTGGTTTCGGACCCAAAATGTGACATTATTAGATTGGCCAAGCTATAACCCTGACCTAAATCCAATAGAAAATGTTTGGGGACTTATGAAGGAAAGTGTCAATAAGAAAAATCTGACAAATATTGCTGAAATGAAAGAAGAGGTGGTCCGATATTGGGACAGCATGGACCACGACTTTCTAACTTCTTTGATCAGTAGTATGCCCCGCCGCATTGCTGCCTGCATTGCTGCCCATGGTGACTTGAAAAAATACTAACTGTTCACCTGTCTTTGAATCTGGAGTAATGTTCTGCTAATATTCACATTTAATACGTGAGTAATGAGTGTAAAAAAAAAAAAATTACAATCTTAAATTCTCAATAATTTCTGGTTGTACTGTATCTGGTGTTCCACCGCCGTGATATTGCTGGAATATTGCTAAAAGCCCGTCATGCATATCCCGTGGGGGAAAAGGGTTCATGCAAACATACATGTAATTGATCTGTATGTTTAAGTCTCTGTAATGTCACATTATATTTCATTTGTCAGTGCTGGTATGTTCCTATTCCAGCTGTTGATGTACGAGGCCAATCACTCTGACGCTGCACTGAAGGCCCTGGTCGAGAACTTCGTCAACAGGTATCGGTCTTCTGTAACCAAGACACCCACTTGTGAACTCTCGTGGTATGCCAAGTGGGGCACTCTTCGATACACAGGTGAGTCGGGGTGAGTGAGGTGAGGTTGGTGAATTGAGGTGGGTGAGTTGTGGTGGGTGAGTTGAGGAGGGTGAGTTGTGGTGAGTGAGTTGAGGAGGGTGAGTTGTGGTGGGTGAGGTGAGGTTGGTGAGTTGAGGAGGGTGAGTTGGGGTTGGTGAGTTCAGGAGTGCAAGTTGTGGTGGATGAATTGAGGTTGGTGAGTTGAGGTGGGTGAGGTGAGGTTGGTGAGTTGAGTTTGGTGAGTTCTGGTTGGTGGGTTGAGGTTGGTGAGTTAAGGTTAGTGAGTTGAGGTTAGTGAGTTGAAGTTGGTGAGTTGAGGTAAGTTTGGTGAGTTGAGGTTGGTGAGTTGAGGTTGAGTGAATTGAGGTGGGTGAGTTGAGGTTGGTTAGATGAGGTTAGTGAATTGAGGTTAGTGAGTTGAGGTTAGTGAGTTGAGGTGAGTGAATCGAGGTTGGTGAGTTGAGGTTAGTGAGTTTAGGTGAGTCAGTTGAGGTTGGTGATTTGAGGTGAGTGAGTGAGTGAGTGGAGTTTTACGCTGTTTTTACTCAATATTCTAGCAAGATCACACAAGAAATAGGCTTCACGCATTGTACCTGTGTGGGGAATCGAACCCTGCCTTCGGCGTGACGAGCGTGACGAGGTTACCTCACCGCCTCTCGATTAGTAGAACTGGTTCCAGCTTGCATACATTTGTAATTTCCTGTTTGTGTTTGTGTCTATTTCAGCCAATGCAGCTCTAATAGCGATGGTGGCGGCCGATGTCGGCATCGAGGACACTAAGTACAGGGAGTGGGCGCTGTCACAGATAGACTACATGCTTGGTGCCAACGAGGCCGGCCGCAGCTACGTCGTAGGATATGGCAACTACCCTCCACAGCGACCACATCATCGCGCCAGGTCAGTGAAGTGAGAGTGGGTAAGTGAGTGGCGTGTGAGTGTGTGATTGGGTGAGTGAGTGATTGAGTGTGTGAGCGAATGAGTGATTGAGTGTGTGAGCGAGTGAGTGAGTGAGGAGTGAGAGTGTGAATGAGCGACTGAGCGGGTGAGTGAGTGGGTGAGTGAGTGGATGAGTGAGTGAGCAACCTGAAAGCGTCAATTGGTAATAATGTTTTTTTCTCTCTCTTTGGACTGCTGTTCTCATAGAACAAGGAACTTCGTTGCAGCCCTCACTGAAAACAGTGACGATCCCGTGAAGATCCAGATTAGAATTGATCTACATCAACCCATGCTTGTCGTAAGAGGCGACTAACGGGATTGGGTGGTCAGTCGTTCACTTGGTTGACACATACCATCGTATGCCAATTGCGTAGATCGATGCTCATGGTGTTGATCACTGGATTGTCTGGTCCAGACTTCATTATTTACAGACCACCGCCATATAGCTGGAATATTGCTGAGTGCGGCGTTAAACAACAAACAGGGTGCATGATCTTTGTCCGGTGTGTATTTCAGCTCCTGCAGCTCTGATCTCAACCAACCCTGCAACTGGAACGACTATAACAACCCCGGTCCCAACCCAAACGTTCTCACGGGCGCTCTCGTCGGGGGTCCTGATAACGGGGGCAACTACGCCGACGCCAGGTCTGACTACATCCGCAACGAGGTCGCCTGTGACTACAATGCTGGTTTTCAGTCGGTGTTAGCGGGTATGGCCTCTATTTTCCTTCGGCAAACATCGGTAATTTCCGTACTTGTGTGATCGGAAAGAGCTTCTCGTTCTCTTGTTTAATCAGTCAATACGTTGTAAGTAATTCAGCATAAACCCCTACCTTTTTGCTGTAAAAGACAGGGATTAAGATAGGGTACACACTTAACATTAGTACATGTAGCTCTACTGGCTAGCGACCAGTTATCGCCGCTTACCAGTTATCGCCAACACCTGTCTGTCGCGCTTGCTCAGACAGATTGACTTGTACGTCCATAGTATTTCACTCATTGACACATCACAAAAGCGATAGGCTACGAGAGTTAAAATCAAGCTGTCTGTGCAAGCGCTACAGAGAGGTGTTGGCGATAACTGGTACGCTAGCCAGTAGAATATTAGTGTAAGCACTTTACCAAACCCATATATCGTTATAATGCTATCTGCGCTGGTGAAACTCGTCTAAAGAGAAATATGATCAATGAAATTCATTAATATAGCCAGTCATATTACTTTGAAATTTGTTTGTAAAACGACATTTAGCCAATTATCAGAAACATGCACCTTTTGTTCAAGGTTTGGTGGATCTGCAGGCTCGGGGCAAACTGCCGGCGCACACAAACCCGTGTTTTAAATGATGGAAGTCTCTTCGTTAAATCGAAATAAACAGATGAAGACTGAAACATGTGACATTGTATGTTTGTCTGAAGTATTTGTAGTGAATGAATGAGTTTAGTTTTACGCAGCTTTTCTTAATGTACCAGCAATATCAAGGCGGGGGACACCAGAAATGGGTTTCATACATTGTACCCATGTGGGGATTCGAACCCGGGTCCTCGGCGTGGCGAGTGAACGGTTTAACCACTAGGCTACCCCACCGACCGAAGCATTTGTAAGGCCCATGCCGATGGAATTGTTCCCCAGGAACCTTTGTTGGTCGAAAGACGGATCCGAGTGCCGTTGTACAAACAATGTTGGGGTTAAGGTGATCGTAACTAGCATACCTTAATGTATAGTTACGACTACCGTTGCGCTAAACCCGTGAAGATCCGGGTTAGAACTGATCTTCAGTAACCCATGCTTGTCGTAAGAGGCGACTAACAGGATAGATGGTCTGGCTCGCCGACTTGGTTGTCATCGTAGCCCTATTGCGTAGATCGATGCTCATGCTGTTGACCACAGGAATGTTTGATCCCGACTCGATTATTTACAGACCGCTGTCATACGGCTGAAAAACAACAGTAAACAGTAAACAACAGGCCAGTAAACAACCAACAAACAAAACAATCTAATCCATGTCCAGAATCACAAACTACAGTATCACAATGTGCCAAGAAACTTGAATTGTTACCCCTTTTGACACAACAATATATATACACTATAGTTCCTATCACCGACTTCACAGGCCGGCCAGTCTGTAGGGTAGCCTGTTGGTTAAAGTGTTCCGTTGTCACGTCAAGGTTCGATTAAACACATAGGCACAGTGTGTGAAACCCATTTCTGGTGTGCCCCACCGTCATATTGCTAATAGGGGCGTAAAACCTCACTCACTCACTTAAGGCGCCGTAGTTCCCGGTGTCTGTCCACAGGATGCTCGTGCACGTGAGTTTCTGAGACCTAAATCACTCACTCACACACTCACTCTGATGTTTGAACAATTAAGTAGCTAGCAGCCACACTCAATTTCATCCATCTTATTTGGGAAAATGGGAAAGCATTAATGGAGAGTCTTGAAGAAAGGGGCACAACTCTTGCAACGTTCAACGATTTGTTCATAAATCTCAATCCTCTTAATGTTTGAAGCGATGTAAAATCGTTATATGCCGCTCTTGTTATGTTCGTACATGAAAGGGGAGGACGTTTAGACAAATACATCAACAGAACTACAATAACAGCCTTATGACTGATGTACGTAAAACAAAGCCTATGTATGATTAATAAATACTGTTAGGACTCATGTGCGTGTGCGTGTGTAAATGTTAAGCCCTATTCCTTACCTATCCCCTTTTCCCATTCCGTTCACTATAAGTATAACAGAATGTATATGTTGATGAAACACGTCGGCACTTAACACATGCAAACAATAGGCCAATAATACCGAAGGAAAATCTCAGTGAATCCAGTCTTGTCAGTGGCATTAGGTCACAGGGTCAAGGTTATGGGATATACTGGAGTATTCCATTACCTACGTAATTCCTTGCAGCGTCGAGCGGTCGGATAGCCTAGAAGTTGAAACGTTCGTCGTCACACCAAAGAACCGGGTTCGATTCCACATATGGCTACAATGTGTGCAGCCACATCTTGTGTCTCCTGCAGTGATATTGCTGGAATACTGCCAAAGCGACGTAATACTAAAACCCACCCACTCACTCACTATAGAGCCCGAACGGATTTCAGCTAAAGAAGCGGATGTAAAATGCTTTCAAGTCGAGCACGAAACACTCAGTGAAAAGAGGGGTTATCTCCCTTATAATGGCCGTCCTGTCGAATGTTGTCCTCTCGCGTTGCGAGGACTTTTGGCTGTTATGGGACGACGTTGTGTGTGCGAGAACCAAGGCTGAAGGGGAGAAACTTTATTCTGTATGTGCCGCTGCAGCTGCACATCGTTCTTCTTGATCTAAACAAAATCATATATTTTAGAAGAGGTTTCATGGTTTTATGTTGTTCAGTTTTTCAATCATACTATTTACTGTTTGTTTTGAAAGCAATTGCTAGGGGGCTCTTTTGTGGTCGCTTTGCAATAGCATGGCAAGCATCCCGACCTACAACGACACTGTTTAATGCCATGTCGCTCGTTTCATCAATTTGGAAGCCACAGTCCAAGGAGTTAAAAGATGTAGCTGAGGTCATTACTATGATAAAATATATTTACTGACATGTCACAAATATATCAATATTCACTGATGGTATTTAGGAAAATACTATGTAATGATGTTGTAACTTTGACCAAAATGTCACTGTATCCGCTCCCTGGTGGTCTTGAATTATTAATTTCTCTTGTAAGTCACTAGTCTGTTCACAGGGCGGTGGGGTAGCCTAGTGGTTAAAGCGTTGGCTCGTCACGCCGAAGACCCGGGTTCGATTCCCCACATGGGCACAATGTGTGAAGCCCATTTCTGGTGTCCCCCGCCGTGATATTGCTGGAATATTGCTAAAAGCGGCGTAAAACTAAACTCAGTCAGTCAGTAGTCTGTTCACTCACTCATAATCTTTAATACACACACACACGTCGATAGTTTGACTTTTCAATTAAATTCATGTATTGAATATACATACAATAAATCGTGATACATATATCGTGTAAATTCACTAAATGAGATTTACTTACATGGAATCAGCATATCATTTATTTTAAATTAATTACACTAGATAATCAGTTTGACGTATCATTCAAATTCATAAAATTCAATGTGCATAAGAGTATTAAGTTTTAATATTAGTCAAATAAATATAATACCAAATATGTAAGTGAGGGATCAGTTAGACATATATGAGAGAATAAAACGAAACCAAACTCGAGTAGCCTATGAAAAATAATTGTGTTTTTAAGTTGAAATAAAATTTTCTCTTCCGCTACGAGAACTTTTCTATCGACGCGTGTGACATAACGCTCGCCCATGACTATTGACAAGTTTACGTAGGGAGTTTCATGTCGTTCCTGGCTGTCCCAACAACCTCGGTTGACACTCTGTCCCAAACTCTGTTTTAAATACACAACTGCCTGTTTACTAAATATCATTAAAAATATCATTACAAAACACGGTAACGGAAATGCGCCTCGGATCACGATGCTCTCCGTTACAAGAAGACATATTCCACATAATGATAGTACTTTATTTGATCCACTGTAAACAGGGCTCTGCTGAATTAGGAGTCTCCTAGCAACCACAATCTATCGGTTCCGAGTAATCATTTCTTTTTGTGATAAAAACACTTGTCTTTCATGTTTTGGTGTGAAAGAAATATATTTCGTTAAGCTCTGCGATTGTAAGGTAACCTTGCATCTAAAAAAAACCCAGTTCAGCAGATCTATGTTTTTACAGGCCCGAATTGCATATGAACTGCATATGCTGTTAACAGACAGACAGACAGTTTATTTGCGTAATATCGGCCTAGTGGCCTATATATAATACAGTTATACAGTTATATAAATCGATGTTCAGTGGTCAAATGGATCCAGCTCTTGTTTGGAATACATTATGCAGAAATAAAGCAGTGAAATATATTACCTGACTGTTTCTTGATTTGAAAATAGATTCTAAAGTTAGTGGACCTTTATACACTTTTCGAAGTTGTACCAAATATTTTTCTCGCCAAAATTCGTAATATTTACAATAAAAAAAACATGATTCTCGTCTTCAACTTCCAATGCATTGCATACAGAGCACAAATATCCTGTTATGATGTTAACGTCTACATATGATGTTAATATCTACCTGTGGTGTTGATATCTACATATCATGCTAACATCTACAAATAACGTTCACATAAGGACCTGTGATCACATAATCTACATGTGATGTTGATATCAACCTATGATGTCGATATCTATATATGATGCTTATATCTACAGATGACGTTAACATCTGTGTATGATGTGATGATCAACATATGATGTTATGTTCTTTATATAATGTTATGATGTTCATATGATATGATCCACCTATGATGTTATGATCTACCTAGCATGCTAATATCTACAAATGATCTATATCTGATGTTAGGATCTATATATAATGTTATGATCAACGTATGATATTATGATCCCTGTGGTGTTATGATCGTTTTATGATGTTATGATCGTTTTATGATGTTATGATCTACATATGATGTTATGATCTACTTTTGATGTTATGATCTACATATGATGTTTAATTATTCCTGTTAGTTCCTCTGTGGTGCCCTACACTATTGCCATGGGTCAGTTACAAAGTCCTATTTCGTTTCTGCATTCCAAAAGGACTTTTTCACTTGCTAACAAAAACAAACTTCTTCAGAACTGGACGTGGGATATGGTTTGTTTCAGAGAATGGCCCTTAAATATGGAAGCATACAAATGGCGGTGCTGAATTAGCATCCAGGCATATGTATGCGTAACAATAATTTTCAAATACGCTTCCGCCTTACTTTTGCTCAGAGTTCCAGGTCAAACACGTTATCAATATATAGTTGCCGGACCTATTTTAACATGGAATCCTCTTAGGACCGAATTTAACAGGACGGTGGACGGTGAGTGAGTATGGTTTTACGGTGCTTTTTGCAATATTCCAGCAATATAACACCTATACAACATGTAACACCAGAAATGGGCTTCACACATTGTACCCAAGTGGGATTTGAACCCAGGTTTTCGGCGTGATGAGCGAGCGCTTTAACCACTAGGCTACCCCACCTATGTGAAGGAGATCGTTGGTGTTTACAGCCTCCAAACCTCGCACCACTGGGCCACCGGGCTGTCAGTGTAACATTGGATAGTTGTAGAGCATCACTTGATTGACTTGACACAACACCCGGTGTCATCACTATTTCCATCGACTTCATTAAATATTCACCTCCATTTTGCCTTATATATCCAATGGAACCTCTTTTGTTGGATAATAGATACTGGTTATTCTCTGTTCTTGGTGGTTCATATTGGCGTATACAACCTCATTGTCCAAGGGATAAGGCAACCAGATGATCGAAGCTCACTGCATATCTCAAGTGTACCAGGAGTCGCTGGTTGGGGGTTCGAATCCGAGTTTTGAATCTGGGTCTGTCAGGACCACGTCTGTTCTGCTGTCGAGATAAAAGATTTAGTTTTCAACATTACATGTCGCCGTTCACATAGCGGGAGGATGAAGATCAATTGACAAATAACCTTGATTAGTGAGTGAACTAAACTGTATCGTGACATCTGTACTATATAAGCCACACAGCGACGAGGTTACGGAAAGTCAGTTTCTAAGATAAGATCTTTAAGTGGCATTTAGTAGCTAGTATGATGCAGAAGAACAGATTTTACGGATACACAACTCCTTTATTACGTTTCGGCGTAGGTGCTAACACCCTTATCAAGCGTCATCATTGACAGTGTTAGCATCTTCACCGAAACGTTGCATATCTAAGGTAGGTAAAAGGGTCGATATATACGAGGAAGTTGGATTTAATGCCGATTTGAACAGTATTCCTATTGTCTAAGAACATATCCAGATCGTTGCGTCTTTCATACACGCTGTATGGCCTATTTTTTATAAACGCAGCTAGGATTGCAGAACTTCTGCAAATAACCTTGACCGTCTTAAAGGACTGGCTCGAACGCGAGCGAAGGACATAACTACCCATTTGTGCATTTTTCCATGAAGGTTTTCTTGATTTATCATTTTTTCACCCATTTTTTGAAATTGTGACCGATCTAGATGGATAATATTAGACACCTGGTATCAGGGTCTAAATGCCCTACTTCTGACCCCCACACGTAAGTCTCGTTACTCGGGCCTTAGATGCTGTAGTCATGTTGGTATTGTCTATTGAATCGGTTACTTTGTCCACACTCGAAGATTCCAGGGAAGCTGGTCAAATAATGTAACAATTGGCGATCAATTATCCTGTCCTTTTTGTGTGTCGGACAAGCAAAGAGTTGATATTGTCCATAAAAATCTATATACTGACTTTTAGCACTCTGGATTTACTCCTCGTGGGTTGTCAAGTTCATTGTCAGTGTCAAATACACAGATCAATTGCTTTTGACACCCATTTGTCAATTTTTGTGGC
Organism: Haliotis rubra; assembly: GCF_003918875.1. Taxonomy (NCBI): domain Eukaryota; kingdom Metazoa; phylum Mollusca; class Gastropoda; order Lepetellida; family Haliotidae; genus Haliotis; species Haliotis rubra. The sequence continues at coordinate 45,936 of NW_025765215.1, read as the reverse complement.
CACGTGTGTCACAGTTTTCGCTCACTATGTCTAGCATATATTAGTTGAATGGCGTTATATAGTTTACGTAAGAATGGATATCGAGTACTTTTAATGGTGTTGTGAATCTGATAGCAGTTTAAAGTACACTACAAACTGGTCCTGTATGTGTTTGTATAAACTTTAACACTTAGCCTACATGACCAGTGCTTACAATCCGAAGCAAGTTAATCGTCAGTAGGTTCGAAACGAAGAATTTATTTGATTGGTCGGTACCAAAAACAATTCGTTACATGTATATCCGTCAGTTCGTTATAAACGTATAGTATATATAGTAGTACCTCGAATTCAGCGCACCCGTGAAGATCCGGGTTAGAATTGATTTTCGGGATCGGTTGATCAGTCTCGCGCAGATCGATGCTCATTCTGTTTATGACGGGATTGTCTGCTCCTGACTCGATTATTTACAGACCGCCGCCGCATAGCTGGAATATTGCTGAGTTGCGGCGTAAAACTAAACTCACTCACTCCAGTTAAGTTCTGACAGCTGTCGTTGAAAATCAATGTATTTAAATAGATCCACTGATCACGTGCAGAGTTTCCAACCCCAAGAGAGAAGGAAGCCTGAGATGACACGGTACAAGGGCCGCAGCCCCCAACCAGGCCCTGAAGCCAACGCATAATTGCAAATTCCCTTCTCATAGAAGTCACTGAAAACGATTGTATTCAGACCTATTTGTGTTATTTTTAAAGGATTTTCATATTGAATTTTCATTTAAACCCAGTTTGGCGTGAGAGCGTGACACGAGTAATGATATCGTGAGCTCAAGTCAAAAGCGTGAGATTTGGCAGGTCTGGGTGAGTGAGTTTAGTTACATGCCGCAATATTTCAGCTGCATGAAGGCGGTCTGTAAATCATCGATTCTGGACCAGACAACCCAGTGATCAACATCATGATCATCTATCTACTCATTCGATATTATGACATGTGTTAACCAAGTCAGCGAGCCTGACCACCAGATCCCGTTAGTCGCCTCACTGCTCTCAAAGATGTATCGCCTTTAGTTGCTTTGGAGTGTACGAAATGAAAGTACTATGTTTCAATTACTGTCGGGAAAAAGATAAAAAACTCCCGTCGTTGATGGTGACAATAAATGAAACAAACAAGAAACGGTTATTAAATTGCTATTTACTTGATACGATTATCAGAGTTGAATATTTTACTGTAAACTTGGAGCATTTAGCAAACTGTTTTCAGCCTAGTAACGTTTTGTAATGCTTTAGACAAAGTACAGTTTTGAATGTATTCTTTGTTTTGCCCGGCAGGTTAGGGTCATCTCAAAACGACCATTTGACAACTGACCTCCAAATTGCGATATTTCAAGCCCGATGTTTATTCAGTAAAGTAAATAAGTTAGTGATTGATCTGTGGTGAAACTGCTTTCAATAGACTTTCATATTTGTTTCGTCAAGTCTGTCTGCGCGGTAGGGTAAGATATGAGTGAACATGAGTAGGTTGATAAAAAAACATTTTGTGAAATCCCCCAACATTTCCAGGATCCCCCTCGTGACGTTGCAGGAATATCACCGCAAGAGGTTAAAATTGATTAAAGCGACAATGACAAGACACTTTGCGTCGATAGTACCGTTCTGACTATATCATGAGCAGGTGTTTATGAATCCATGTCAAACATGATTACACAGGTAATGGCGAAATGAAGCAATTAATGATATTATAACAAGGAGGTGTGGCGACTGTCGCTTCAAGTGTCCGAGTGAGTGATTTGGTTCAACGGCTCATTCAACCGTTGCGGTCTTTCAGTTATATTGTGGAGTGAGTGAGTGAGTGGTACCTTGTAAGTATATATAATTTAATGAATTTACATGATATGCTTTCCTGTTTAATGTATGTTTAACACTATGATTTTGATTGAAAAGTCAAACTATTTACGCATGTTTGTATTTAAGATTATGTGTGATTGAGAGGGTGGGTGGGTGAGTGAGTGAGTGGGTGAGTGAGTGAGTGAGTGAGTGGTACCTTGTAAGTATATATAATTTAATGACTTTACATATGCTTTCCTGTTTAATGTATCTTTAACACTATGAATTTGCCTGAAAAGTCAAACTATTTACGCATGTTTGTATTTAAGATTATGTGTGAGTGAGTGAGTGAGTGAGTGAGTACCCCACGATCACGATCCTCGTGTTGAACCACAGTGGTAGGGTTCAGGTGTTCCAGAGAGCTGTATATCCTGTATATGGAGGACAATTCCACATTAGACGCATCAGTGACAAAGATGATGATGGATGCAATTCCCTATTTTGACTGATGATACAGTCGTACTCGTACAATCCACTCTGCTTTTGGCAGAAATTTCTCATGAATATAGAGGAGTTTATTGCTTTTATGTATTGAAATCATATATGTGGTGGTTTATACTCCCGGTGGTACCGGTGTGCAGAGTTGTGTCCCTTGGGTTCGAATCCAGGCTTCGCTGTCATGATGTTTTCAGACGATGTAAATCCTTATTTCTAAGAGTGAGTGAGTGAGTTAATATTTAACGTCACATTGGCAATATCTCAGCCATATCGTGACGAAAAACAATTTATACAATAAAAAGTGAAAACAGTTTGAAGATTAAAACCTGTCGACGATGCACAGTAAAAATACTAGATAATCACAGATATAATATAAAACTAGCGACCAAAGCTAAAACATTCCAGACATTACAGTATAAAACACGGGCTATAGATTGCCAACAACTGAAGGTAGATCACCATACTAGGGACCATGGGAACTTTCAGTTCATTTGCAACCTGCATGGATCCTAGCTGGATTTATATCATCCCTTCAGCCGCTGGATATTCAAGTCAAATTTAGCCATAAGTTAAACGCACATAAATACTACGTTTAAAGAATCAGGTAAGTTGAGATTGACTTTAATTGTTTCGGGACTTACGTACCCTCTCAGGAGGACCCATATTTCTAAGAAAAGGATTTCGTTGTGTATTTTATGCTATTTCTCCAATGACAACTTAAACATGAAATCTCCACAGAAAATATATGGGAATTCATATTTACATGTAACATCGAATTTGAGGACATCTTGGTTGTTTTTCCTCATATTTACTACGAGTTAAAGCACATTCAATTCTTTCAAATTACCATGACATTAATGATTCACTATGATATATATGTGGTTGACTAAATCGGGGGTTCTTCATATTCTTGTGATGGTTCATGTACTATTGCACCAGCACAACCGTAGATTGTACAGTGCATGTCCCACTCTGATGGACAGAACTGCACTATTATCTGATACCAACTTAAAGAGGTATATCAGATGAAACCCACGTGTCTCTTCAGTATTTGTAGAAAAGAATCTAAGTATTAATGTTCATGTCAAAATGTTTTTTTAATACTGTCTATAGTTTTGCTCGCTACCAATGTTTTAACTTGGTATCCATGTATGTCACAGGGCCGTGGATAACAGCGATAGCTATCATTACATCTTGACACACGTATACCGCTTAATTTAACTAGAACTTTACTAAATAATTTCATTAAAATTATTGATATGAGCTGCAGCTACTTGCCTTTTAGCCGCAAGCCATATGTCATGATATCCTACCTGTTTGAATACAACTCCCATGCTAATATCACCGGTCATTGTGAAACACCGCCAACTTCAAAGGCTCTGCCACGAAGGCCTAGTAAACAATAGAAAACAATAAATTTATACAGGCTCTGTTTTCGCTTCTGTATTTGCAGATAGGATTCTAGCCGACAGTGCGAAGTTCAAATTTATAGGGGCAAATTGTCTCACATTTGTTGAATCACGTTTGCAGCCACACTCGATACAAGAAGAGGAATAAGTCCCCGTTTTATTCCTCACTATTTCCAGCCTTTGACAGAAGGTGTAAAATACCGTCTCGGTTCACAATGAGATGTAACACGTACTTTAGATTGTGGCAAGGTTGAAAAAAAGTTAACTACAATAATTGCATTGTGCGTCCCTTTTTCAACACCTGCGCTCCGAGCCTTCAAACAACTTGGGTCGTGTATTTACGATACCTTTGATTGCTTTGTGTGGCATCTGGGTCTTGTACAACCGTCCGTTTTTGGAACAGAACTTTACTCAGAGAGTACTTTTGTATTTCATATATTTCACTTCACTATGAAATATGTCTTTCATTCAGTGTTCACGTGGTGTGAAAAACTGTTTGTTATTCGTGAGTGGTATCAATGAATATATAGAATATGTTTTTATATTTTATAAATAGGGTTAATAGGGTTATTAATAGGAAAGGCCTCGATGGTGAAGTACCAGAAGAGTGGGGGTTTGTTGGTTGGATCCCCTGTCATATTAAAAGTCGTTAAAACATGTCACTTGATGTTATTCAACCTTGGATGGTACCTTGAATAACACTTGAGTATAATCTGTCTAAGTGGTATATCCATGTTAGATAGAGGCATGGTGTCTTGAGAAAATCTGACGGTGCCAAATCTGAAGAATACGGAGGATTTTCATTGAGTTCAAAGTTACAGGAGACTTGTGGACAGGAATATTGTACTGGTGAAACAACTCTCCTTGAGTGAGATTAAGACTGATGTTTTCGCACAGTTTCTGGAACAGATTAGTATGATATTGTTCATTTGTGATCTGACCTTTCTGGATTTATTCCACCAGTTGGTGGTGTCCCTTGATATAGGTTAATCTCTGTGGTCCATGGTTCGGGACGATTTGACCAAAATGAAAACCAATGCCTTCTGAAGATGACCGGAGGAGAGCTGGACCTTCTCACCGATAGGTTCTTGAGGAAATTTGGGGACAATATGTTTACAAGAAGAAGGCATACTCATGGACATCACCCCTGTTTTAAAGATTTAAAGTGTCAAAAACACTCTCCACCCGTCTTTATCACTAGAAGGATGACTTCAGCTTTCACATGATCATCTTTCGTCCACCAATATTACAGGAAATTCCTGAATAGTGTACACATTTACAACCACTGATGGACATACACGAGAAGAACCGAACTTGTTCAATTTACGAGGGTGGTGTCTTGCTCAAGAATTGTTTGACTAGTTTAATATCATTCACGGTCAAGTAAAGCTTTCAAAAAGGTTGAAATTCATCCTGTAATGGAAAAAAATCTACTGAATGATTAAGGGCACAAAAACTAATACGTACTTTGTGTATACGTTCAACAACCACTCGTAATTAAACAGAACACAACGCTAATTCCCATTTGAGTATGGTTTGACTGGTCCAGATTCGACTACTTACAAAACTTCTGACTGCGGCATAAACACTTACATGGACCCCCTTTACAACACCATTTACATATAGGTAAAATGTAAACTTACAAAGCTAATTTCTGCAGGACTATTACCTGTCACAACTCCCGTCACGATCCTGGTAGAATGCATCTTGCACAATCTATGTGTCTCGTAACAGCCAACTACCGGGGACTTGGTTGATGCATGTCACCGTATCCTGGTGACCTTCTCATAATGTTAGTCACCGGATTGTCTGGTCCAGACACGATTATTTACAGACAGAATATTGCTGAGTGCGGCCTTCAAAAACAGAACAAACACAAACACACATTACGGGACAGTATGGCGAAAACATAGTTCGTTACTCAAGAATGTTCCAGATGCGTTTCTTAAAGCGTTCGCTCGTCAAGCCTCTATTCGGTGTTCGATTCCTCATGTAGGTGAAATGTATCACGTTTTCTATTTTACCCCGTAATAATATTATTGGAATATTGTTAACTTCCTGCTGGGTCTTGATCGAGAAAAAGGTGTTAGTAAAGGGAAGCAATGTAAACGAGATTTTTCGTTGGGGAGCTAACAAGTTTGGGAGCAATATATCATTTTCTGTGTGCATGATATTTTTCAACATTTTTTAAACCTTGAAAATATGCCACATTGCTTCATTCTAACAAGCCATGCATGCAAGCCAGGCATGATTTTCAGAAATCAAAACAATCTTCACTTTGTTCACAAGAGCACTCTAAAACTCGAGATCATGAACATAGGAAAACATTAAGAATTTTATCACACGTTGACAATCCTCAATATTGGTTCAAAAACGTTATTTCAAGGTCGAAGGCACGAATGTCAGCATGAAAAGCCCGAGACAACAAAAACAACAATAAACAATAAACCCCTTTGCTCTAATCAATAAATGCATACAAAGAAAGTCCCCTTTCTCTGTTTTATTGTTTTTTAACAAAACGAAATAAATATATGTAACGTGTTGTCCTATAGTCGTCTCAAAAACCAGGAAATCAGAGCGATCGTTTCCCGCTAGTCCCCATGCTCGCTACCAATGTCAATGTTTCTCAGGTCTTTGTGTAACAAATCGTCACCAACTTGTGATCATTAAATACATAAGACCATTGTGGAGTTTGTTGTAATGCTGCTTAAAGAAGCATGGGCAAGGGAGGGTCGGGCGAGGTGTGCATGCCTGTGTGCGCCACTCCTCACACCTGTGTGTGGATATGGCGTGAAAATCGGTTGAAGGTCAAACAGAAACGAACATTTGGCAATGGTACATCAAACCATTTGAATTTAATTAATGGGGTGGTTGCATTCTTTGAAGCAATGTTCAGCGCTTACAAGATCCTATATTTGGAAAATAAACGCCACAAAACCCTTTCCATGTACTCAAGAAGGTTCGGGGTTAATTGTACTCAGGATACACAATTTTTTATTTCTCTACTTTTAGGTAAATTGTTTTTAAGGCAAAGAAGTAAGCGAAAGATCCATTTTCAATGACTGATTAATAAGTATGGACAGACAGACAGAATTTATTTCTGTAATTCGAGGCCAAGGGCCCATAACACAAAATGCAGGGACATTGGAACATCGTATTATACATGCTTAAGTATTAGCGCTGTAAATATAATGAATAAAACAGTGTAATATCAGATGTGCTTCTTATTTTCTTCATATGACAGAGGCGTTCAAGACAAATTTACGTGTTTAAGTTGATACAAAAAAAATCTTTGCCTAGTAAGGTTATCAAACTGTGGTTAACATTGTACATGATGGAGGACATTCTTGTCTAATATCTTCATATCTCTCACATATTAACGCATTTATGCAAAAATGCAGGCACAATGGTAACATCATATGGCACATCCTAAAACATTAACACTGTGAATAAAATGAATTACACATTGTAATATCAGATTTGTATACGCCCCAGGGAGTTGAGATTGATAATACGATGTGCCGTTAAGATTGACATCCAGTGATCGAGGGAAAAATACTAGCTCCTTGAGCATGCACTAGTTGCCTGGATATGTGCGTTATATAAATATCCTATCATCAAATATATAAATATCCTATCATCAAATATATAAATATCCTATTATAAATATCCTATCATCAAATATAAATATCCTATCATCAAATATATAAATATCCTATCATCAGATACACATATAAATATCCTATCATCAAATATATAAATATCCTATCATTTGCTTCTTACGTTAGAAGAAGCGTTGCACGATCTGCCCAATGCGCGAAATCAGGGACATCAATTGCTATGATAAATACCTTGGGCCATTCACCATCGTAGCTTTGTTTCAGCGTCCGCCACTCACACCAAAGTAGTCCATTAAAAGTAACTGTTTGTTGCCTATCTCCGCAGTACCATCAGTACGTACTGTCCTTTGTTATTCTGGGCGATGTCCTTGGGAATGACACTGGTTGTTTGTCTTGAACCGATGAGGACAAGGAGACACCCTGATATAACCCTATGGTCTTCTTTGGCAACTCGCATCAAGAACCATCCAAACTGTTGATGAAGTATACATACGTTCATCAACAAAGTTCTACAGATTATGCTGCTCTGTTGTTTTAAACCCGTAAAGGTTTAAGATGACGCACTTTGCAGATCCACAATCGACGAAAAGAAATAGGAATCGTTGAAAATGTATTGATTCATTGTAAATTTACGGTCAGTTCAAAAACTACCTGGAACAACACTGCGACAGAATTAGGCCGGCTAAGTAAACCGGATCAGGTAAATCAAACCTAATCTATTTTGAATGTCTCCATTTCACCTGATCTATTTACTGGGACGAAATAGAAAAAAGTGAATATTTGTCCTTTAGGGGTAGCAAAGAGTTTCTTTGTTGGAGTTGGTTTCAGTAGATTACTTCGGCTGTGAATTGAAGCCGCAAACCCCTTTCTATTATCTGAAGCCCATTTCTGGTGTCCCCCTCCGTGATATTGCTGGAATATTGCTAAAAGCGGCGTAAAAACCAAACTCAGTCAGTCAGTCAGCCTTTCTATTATCAGAGATAATCTCTACTTAATTAAAGCAACAAAACATTGTTTAAAATCATTACAAATCTCTCAGTGACAAATGTGGGACTAGTACAAGTTGCATTATATAGAGGACTTATTGTTCACAATGCGAAAAAAGACCCCAATAAACATGTTGTGTTTTAATTTTAGTACAGATTTCTTTCGAAAGTGGAAAGTTTTATCGTTTCGATTCCATGATATTTAGAACCAATTAAAACGTTTATCTACGATATTGCGTGCTTTCATTCACGTTTTGAATGCTAATGTTTACCTTAGCTTTAAATGTTCATTTACGGCTCACTTACCAATATATCCGCAGTATGACGCCGTCTTCTAAATTTTCGAAACTCGACCAGACAATCCAGTGATGTATTCAAAACAACGTTACGACCTCAGAAATATGTGTAATGTTTTTCACGAGTTAAGAACGTTGCTGTCAATGATGAAACAAAACCAGAAAGTCAGGATGACGGCCAATGATCATAATATCATAAACTGCTGGGCGAAAGAAGATGTATACGTGTAAATTGGGTTTAACAAAATATTACAAACGTTGTAAAACTTTACTTTGCTGAAAACAATCGCCCAGACACTGCAAACTAAAGGTCCAAATCGAACTATAATACCGTATCAAATGCACGATCAATCCAATAACCATTCCATGTTCGTTTTATTCCTAGCCACTATAAGACATGGAAGTTTACTTTTGTATTACCCGACAGTGTGGCAATACGTTCAGAACAGCACGTACGCTGCATTCGTAATATGTTCTAAATTATCTAAGTTATCTTAATTATGACACAACAGTGATCTTATACCTTAGAGTTCATGCAATAACGTTATGTTTAGGCGAATATTGTCATGGCAATTCCGTGAAATAGTGCTGACAGTTGTTTTAACCAACGTAAAGTTTCCTCATATTAAGTAGCATGGGAGCCTCATGTCAAACAACGGCGGTCACAGTAACCTTATTTGCAACATATCGACCTGTCTGGCGACCATCGTGGACTTAGTCTCAAGGAGTGAGCAGGTAAACATTGAACACCGGGTTTGGTGATGTATACAGTGTTTTGCAACATCTTCAGGCCAATTCATTCAAGGATAAAATTCTTGGACATGTGGTGGAATGTGGAAAAATCGATCCGATTTTTATTTCTATATTATTTTTTTGTTCGCAAGATCATACGATGGGTTGCCGCAACCTGTGGCCGTACGAGGCTAAAAGGATACTATCCATGTTGTATACTTGTCACATGTCTGGGGTCTGCGTGGTGTTATTTGCTGATGATACAGCTGAATACTGTTATTAACTCTAGGACCCAGCTGAGTGTATATGTGATCTATGTTACTTACAATACATTCCCCGATAGTGCCGTGTTATCTATATGATCCACGTCAGTACTAATGTCATCCATGTTATAACTATATGATCCACGCCAGTACCAATGTGAACCATGTTATGACTCTATAATCCATTCAAGTACATATGCCATCCGTGTTATTACTATATGATCCAGTCAGGCTCTATGTGATCCACATTATAACTATATGATCCAGGCAGTAGCTTTGTGACCCATGTTATGACTATATAATCCAGGCTAGTACGTATACCATCCATGTTATAACTATATGATCCAGGCTAGTACTATTCACTATGTGACGTTGGCCAGTACTTATATGATCCATATTATTCACTACATGAACCAGCTCGGTATTTATGTTATTCATGGTATACACAATATAGTCCAGGCTAGTGCCAGTGTGATGCATGCTATTCATGAAATGGTCCAGAAGAGTACGTATACTATACATGCATTTTGCCGTAGGATCCTGGCAAGTACCAACGAGACCCATGCTGTGTTGTTTCATATGATCCGCAGTGTTTTACACCAATCGCAGTGTCCATTTTATAACTATGTGGTCAATATACACTACCAACGAAAACCCGGGTCAGAGAAACTTTACGCTCGCCTTTGATAGAGGCTAAATATCACTAACAAGAAATGGATACTCCATAGTGATGCATATGTTCGGTGTGGGTATCCTATCTTTTAACCTCAAGCGTGCAGTATTTCAGCCACTATTTTCCACCTAGTTTTCTAACGGTTTGGTCAAATCTAATTTTCAAGTGTATACTATCTTTTGCTAGTGAATATGCATTATCTACGCCATCAAAGTATGATCCATGTTCTGTAGGATAACGACTTTTGTTACGGTGTTTGGCAACATGTGTTTGTCCATGGTAAATATAGTGTATGTTGCAGATGCTATTACACAGTGAGCCATATTATCTTTTTATTATAAGACTTTTAAGGCACTGACCGTTTTAATTTTTCAGAAGAAAACTTTGGAGGGAAAGGTAGAGAACAAATTTAGGAAAGCCAGGGCACCGACTTATAATATATCAGCTAATAGCGAGTGAGTGAGTGAGTGAGTTGGAGGCACACGCACGGATGTCCTACGGTTCTTATATAACAACACAGATCGCCAAAAATTAATGGCTGAATGTAGCTGCCATAGAGGTAACATGCTAGTGGTCGGTGTAAATAACGGCAATTTGGTGGTAACTCACAAATTTCGCCGAAATTAATATAAACAATATTGAAATTTTTTAAAATAAAATAATAAAATATCTAAACATAAATCCAGCTGCACAATGGTCATTTATTTCTAACCCGCTAATAATTATCTGTAATGTTTTATTTCATAGGTCACAGGCCAATACAAAAATACAGTAAAATAGTCCAATGATATAGTAGGTTAACACAGATGACATCATATCCGCCCTTTTGGATGTTGAACTTTGTCAAACGGGGTCATTGTCAGATAAGTGACACATTACAAATATATATTCCAGTTTCCAATCGAAATTCACTGTAGGGATCAGGAAACCGAATTTCCGCCTAAATGAAGTATTTGTATCAGTCCGTATTTCGTTTCACGTTCATATGGTCCGAAATGCGACGTTTGTGGTCATATGGTGTCCGGATAAGCAGGTTTCCATTGTATTTACATACATTAGAATATTACTGGATACATGAAGCTCGTGAAAATGAATTTTACCCATTAATTACAATTTCAAGGTTCACGTGGAGTGTTCTGTTGTGTACCTCTCTCTCGTCATCAACGTTGACAGTGTGTTCCTGTGATACCCCGACACACTATCCGAGTCACCATCGACTGCAGCACCCTTCCTTGGCTCACGTTGAAGACGTTGCTTGCTTTGCTTACATTTCTTACAGTAGCATTTTTACATGTCTGTTTTTTAAATCAAATCGAGTTAGTTGATATCAAACATGTACATTGGCGTTAAAGAACAGCTTTAACCTTCTGTTTTGTGCCACAATGTTGATAGTAGATATTTGCGGAGGGTACAATGGAATGGTTGGTTTTGCTCACGTTTGTGGTTTGTTTTTGGGGGTAGGGAATTGCCTCTGTATGTTAGTGTCATCGAGTGAGTTCATTACCTTAATACGATCTATGATAAGGACAATATTAAGTGTATATTGTATACATTATCACTATATGGCACATGTTTAGTATATCAAGTGTATCATCTATGTTAGGACTAAAATATGCTCCACACTGTGTACATAAAGTATATTGTATAGATTATCACTATATGACATATGTTTAGTATATCAAGTATATCATCTATTTTAGGACTAAAATATGTTCAACACTGTGTGTGTAAAGTATATTGTATAGGTTATCACTGTATGGTCTGTGTCATGTACACTAAGTATATCTTCTATGTTAGAACTAAAATATGATCCACACTGTGTATATAAAGTATATTGTATACGTTATCACTGTATGGTCCATGTCATGTACACTAAGTATAACTTCTATGTTACGACTACATATATATGGTCCATACTGTGGATAATATTAGGAATTAAAACACAAACACACAATCATATATACACACACAAACACACACACACACACACACACACATATATATATATAGTCGTTATGCGACCCATGTAATGTATAAAATCACATATTCATCCATGTTATAACTGTGTCACGTGATATGTAATGAACAACTATATTATCCATGTTATAACTACATGGCTAATACTAAGTATAGCATCACATGTTAACCAATGCTATAAATATGTGGCCCGTTCTATTTGTAAAAAGCTATATCATCCATGACATAAAAACATAGCCGTCCTATGTATAAAATCACACATTTACCCCTGTTATAACTATATAACTCATTAGGTATAAAAGTATGATAGTATCCATGTTATAACTATGTGCCCGGGCTATATATTAAAAACCCCTAATGATCAATGTTATATCTGTAACGTCCTTGTTATAACTATATGGTCCTTGCTATAAATAATATGAACTAAGTGTCGATGTGTCCTTGTGTGAGTGAGTGAGCGAGTGAGTGAGGTTGTCAGCTTACTGTAAGCTTTTTATCTGGTGAGGCGGTAGGGTAGCCTAGTGGTTACAGTGTTTGCTTGTCACGCTGAAGATCCGGGTTCGGTACCAACATGGGTACAATGAGTCAAGCCCATTTCTGGTGTCACCCGCCGTGATATTGCAGGAAAATTGCTTAAAGAAAAGTAAAACTGAACTCGTTCGCTTTCCGTCTGGTATTTAGCCTCATTCACTCATGTCTTGTACTATAATTTTCTTGAAATGTATCAAAAGACACCGTTAAACTTCTTAAGGCGAAATGTTCTCACCCATACTCGAACAGTACCATGAATAAACACACGTGAATGTATCAAAAGACAATATTGCCTGATCCTTTCCGCAAAATGTTCATTTTATAGATAGATCACATGATATAACAGCTAGGAGCAATCCATGTTGATGTAGTGATGTTTGTATGTGTCAATTCACCTAACAATCGAGGGTTCATTAACATTCCTAAAGCGAGAGGTTCTCACAAATATCCGAACATACCCTGAGTAAACATGCTTTTAAAGATTCATTACGGAAGGGGCTGCATTTCAACATCGATGGAAATGCTTTAAAAAACTACTTTTATCAGATTAGTAAAAAAGGGTTATCCGGAAGCTTTGCCATCAGTTACAAGAACCGCATCAGGATGCCTGGATACAGGCAAGGTGTTTTATATTCAGTGCGGTTTGGTTTCTTTTGTCTTTTCAAATATCACAGCCTGGTGTTAAAACACTTTTAAGCAAGTCAGCCACGCACAAGGTTACGTGAATTTGTCATTAACCAAAAAATATTTGTATTTTTCCCGGGTGTTGTGCCAAGCATTGAAAACACATTTTCCAAAGGTATCTTATAATTAAACATGCTACTATTTTTAATTTCAAAGAGACGGTTTTTGCTTAGGAAACTAGATAAACTGATTTTAAAAACATTTACCTGACTGATCATAATTTTGATAAAAACTACCTGTATAATTTAATCCGGTACTCAATATGTGAGATGTAAATAGAAACCAACTGTTTGCACCTTTCGCCAAATGAGCGATCGTTGGGTTTTCTTTACTTACAAAATACCTGTGGGAAGCAAAACAAACATTCTCTGTTTGAAATATACTCATTTTAAAATAAGCTCACAAGATGATTAATGATTCAACAAATATGTAAACACTACCTGTATAAGTTTGTTAAAAAAGTTACTCTTTGGGTGCAGTTTCTTTGTTGCACACGTTATTCCTTCAGCTGGTGTCAGATTCAAATATTTGGCGTCAGTTTTCAGAGAATATCTGTTGAACGCTTGTCACTTCCTATATCGTTGTTCGAAAACAGACGCAAAAGTCCTACACTTTGCAGTGCGTATTTGCATACCGATAATGGATTTGTCTAAACATTTAGGGAATCCGTTCTAAAAGAGGATAAAGAAGTGTAGGGTAAACTTTTGTTGATTCTAATGAACTTCGCGACACCGCCAATTGAATATGTTAAAGTTTGTTTTTCAGTTCCGGTGTTTTTAATAGGCGATATAACAAGAGTCAGCAAAACTATTTCAAATAGAAATTTGGCAGACCCGTAACTGTTACAAGTCTAACAAAATAAGAGTTGAGATCAGAATAAATGTCTTTAAATTAAATAACAGCGGAATAAACCATTTATACAATCTTGAAGAATGTGTGCTAAATGCAGAGTCCATTGTACGATTCCTACTATTGCATAAGCCTAGTGGTTAAAGCGTTCGCTCGTCACGCCGAAAGCCCGGGTTCGATTCCTCAAATGGTGACAATGTGTGAAGCTCATTGTGGTGTCCCACGCCGTGATATTGCTGGAATATTGCTGAAAGCGATGTAAAACCCCCAAAACATAATTGTTCATGAAGAGCTATTTTATAATGCTTGTTTTTTTGTCGTATTTTCTGGTCAATCATTATATTGGTTTGGATGCATCAAGTATATATACATATGTACGTTGACATGTGTTGGTGTGTTATTCATCTTTCAGCTTCCGAATCGTGAACGCGATGTGAGGAGTTGCGTCCCTTGGCCACACCAGTAACCTCTGCTTGTGGATTCGAATCCGGTATCGTCCCGATGTTTCTAGGCTTGTCAGCACCTTACCAAAGTGATAAACGCGGTTTCATCCAAGGGGTAAATGTATGCGGCTTACATCACTTCGATCCTACTTCTCGCATTAAGCTAACACACCGTAATACAACAGGGTGAGGTGAGGTGAAATTGGGTTTTACGTCGTGCTTGAGAATATTTCGCTCATATGACGACGTGCATGCGTGTGTATGTGTATGTTCGGCTGCTTGTACTAGCCCAGACTTAAGCTGGTTTTATAGTGCTAGCCCACTGAGATACCATGCCGCAGTAAAGCATGAATACCCCACTCAGACACATTATACCGACTCCGAGCCGACCAGTCCTTGATGTACCCATTAATGCCGAGCACCAGGGAATGACCAACAAGTACCATATTTTAACGTATTTTGGTATGACGCGGTCGGGGATCGAACCCGCGACCTTCCGCTCTCCTGTCGGACGCTCTAACCACTACACCACGGAGGCGGTCAATACAACTGGAATACTGTCCAAAGCGCTGTTAAACCCAGCTTACTCACTCACTCTCACTAATGCATTACTCATGACCCGTGAAGATCCGGATTAGAATTGATCTTCAGTAACCCATGCTCGTCGTAAGAGGCGACTAACGGGATCGGGTGGTCAGGTTCACTAACTACTTAGACACATGTCATGGTATCCCAATTGCGTAAAACGATGCTCACGATGTTGATCACTGGATATGAACTTATGAGAGTGAAGCAGCCTGTGTTATAAATATCAAAACTAAATAACGAGGGGAAACAGAACTGCCTTCATACAAAATAACGAGGGGGGAATAGAACTGGCTTCATACAAAGCGCACCCGTTACGAATTCGACATGACAACGCCTTTACCACCAAACCACACTTTGTATCCCGTTTTTTTGGAATACAACATAGTTGACCGCAACCATTTGTTTACATAATAGCGACACAAGTCGGGCCGACTTGACGACATGGATATTTGCATTTCGTATTCGTATTTAAATATCCGCATGATGAACATATGCCATTCTTATGGGTTAATACTGGCTATACCTACGAAGAACCCGATCTGTTATTTTATGTTAAAGACAGATCTAAGTCATTTATTTTATTGCCAAGCAACACACATTAATCGTCAACATTTACGTTTTAATATTATCCAGTGTTATATAACAGATCATAACCGTTGTCAACAACTGTAACATAAATGTCACCGTCATTGAATACCCATTCTCGTTTATTCTGTTTCTGAAGGTCGTGAAAGCCAACACATACTGACAATTGGAAATCAGTGATGACGCCATCCACTTTGAGGCAGTTTAGTTATCGCCGCTTATAGGAATATTCTAGCAATATCACGGCGGGGACACCAGAAATAGGCTTCACACATTGAACCCATGAGGGGAATCGAACCCAGGTCTTCAGTGTGACGAACGGAAGCTTTAACCACTAGGCTATCCCACCGCCCCTGATGACATCAGATATTCGAGAAAAGGGTAATATAGATCATAATGTTCTCGTATCTCAAGCCTGTACCAACGCCTTAATATGCAAGGTTACGCAATCATTCATCACTGATGAAGTTCTATTCCATGTCATCACTGACACAATTTGGTACATCATCACCCCTCGTGGTAAGTGCAGCCACATCACTGAACTTATAAATCGCTTCTTATTCACATTTTCGTACATGTGCGCAAGGTTCGATAAATTCGTTTTCAAATATTCGTTCAGGAATTCAAGCTGCAAAAACATTTCAAACTGCACCGTTGCGCTATCATTTTTAATTACGCCAAGCACACATCGTGTGGGTTAACCCGACTGAGCTCCAGTCAACTGTCTAATCCGTGCTGCTCTGATCTACGAGAGACCTCCGATTACGTGTTGGCAGTGTCGCGAGTCCTGGGGAGATTCAATGGGCGTACGTACGTACGTTTTTGCTGTTTTACTTGCTGGAGACGCCTCTTTGTGATAAACACAAGCGCTCGGTTTAAAACAGATCAGACGCGCACTTGTTTAGCCGGCGTTCCAAACAACGCACATGCTCACTTTTGATCTCACAGATTTTTTTGATTTTTTTGTTCAGGGAATGTACCTTTTTCATTGTTACTTTCAAACGGTAAACGTTAATACTGACTCTATGTTAATTATACATCGGAACTTTTATACAAGAATATCGCTTTAACTTCAACATTAACTGCCTGTTTAAGGAATGAATGACATTAGAAGCAGATAGTAGCTTTAATTTTATGGATGTTTTGATAATTACACCTTAGGAGGGGTTCGAAGTCATTGCATTGTATCGGGCCAGTTAAAGTCAATTTTCCAGAATTGTAATAAGGAAATCAGGGCAAAGAACACCCAGTCTTAACTATCCTCAGAAACACATTCTGTTTGGTGTAAAGGGAAAAACAGCTGTGAAAATTATATGAATGGATCACTGAAGGTCAGTGGTGACACATTATGTTCGCGAAAATGGTATATGAAATTTCAATCTATTTATAAATTCAAAACTAAGTAATGTACAATTGAGTCTGCTGTATTTTATATATTATTTATTAAGAAAATATAACGTAAAATCCATGTCTTGTTCATATTGTTTTATTGGCTTTGCATTTCTCTTATATGGACCGCGGATAAACAGTTTTGATCTTGACTTAACTAATCCTTGACCGCTACACATGTTCTCGTTGAGTGTTTAACGCCTTGAAGTCGGATTTTTTTGGTGGTAAAATCAAAACTCCAACATCTAATCCCATCAAACTTTTCATTGAGGCGATGGCAGGACTTAACGTTTAGAAGGGTATATTGAATACCATGATGATGTAACACAATGTTGATGTTTAGGAGAATGCGAAACTTTGAATTTGTTGTCATCATTATGATTTTAAAATACGAAGATGTCTGACAATAAACTATTTCGACAATGCAACAAAACATGAGTCTACTTTTTTTATTGAAAGAATGAGGGAATTTATTTTTACATGCTTCTTAATAATCATCATCAAGTGAGAAAACCAAGTTTATTTAATGTGAATGGTTGGGATGTTTTTTTGTCAATTTTAAAATAGTTCTTTTATCAAGGCAGGGAAAATTCCCATTTCCCAGTGAGTGAGTGAATATGGTTTCAAATTCGAATAATTTCGCGGACCCAGAAATGGGTGTGACATATTGTACTCATGAGTTGTACTCATGAACGCATTAACCGTTAGGCTACACCGTCGCTGATTAGGGAAAAGGTCCCGCCACCATGTCGGTTCTCCGTTTCTAAGGTTTATAGGAAGCCATCACCTTATTAAGCTCCTGGAAATTATGTAAAACTGATTCATGTAAAGTACAAATTAATTAGATAGTCTTCAGGTTTAGATTCTTCATTGGAAATGCACCCCTCCCACCCCCACCCCTCCCAGTCCCCGATTCTCCATCCCCAACAGAACAAGATGGGTCAGTAAGGTTAACTAGTACGTGTGAACATTCAGTCGCTTAAAAAGCACATAGTATAATCATTAGAGAGTGAGTGAGTTTTACACCGCAATATTCCAGCAATGGTAGGGGGGCACTAGAAGTGGTCTTCATATTTAGCATCCAAGAATTGTGATTAAATAATCAATTAAAAATGGTTTAAATATGCAAATATGTATACTAAATATTCAGTCATTATCAATGTTTAAGTCATGGTATAAGTCCTGCAGATGCTTGATTGGCCTTATTACTACGACACGATGTTTCACATCAGAGGAACTACCCAGAACGTCACTTCATTATGAATACTACAACTCAGTCCCCCTCTCTGAGCTTAAACAGAAACTAATGATGGAAATACTTCATTAAAATATAACATAATTCAACGATATTGCTCAAAGGATACGAAGGTGATACCAAAAATGAATTATGTAGATTTCATAAAGTTAGCGTATCAATAAGATCCATCCCCACCCCCAAATCAACCCAAAACAACTCCGTTTCTATTGATCGCAAATTCTCTTTGACGAATACCTTCTCCAACCTCCCGGTCATCAAGTTTAAGTTGATCATTCAATCACCTATGATCCAGAGAGGTGACTCTGAGTCATAAATGAGCACATTTGACAGAATTCATGAGTACCTACCATCGATGATTCTGTCTAGGAATGATTGCAGGAACCTGTACAGTGTCAAATAATGATACCGTGAATGCATGGACTGTGGAACACAACTAAGATGTTTGACAAGCTCAAGTATAGGTGTCTGAATAACCTGTGGTCAAGTGCTACCAATCAATCACACGGGATTCCTGACACGGTTGACCATTGTGCCCCGGCTCAACAATGCCTTTCAGTGATGATCTATGTTATACCAGGAGTGTTCGACATGTTGACACAAGCCAGCAACCATTGTTTTAATCACATGCATTCCTCTTCACACGTTCTTCTTGCCTGTCTCGCATCTTTGCTTAAGGCTTTTCCTAGGTAAATGGAGAGCGTTTTAAGTCACACGTGGACATGCGCTCCTCGAGGTAGCTATGTAAGTTCTTCTCGTGCGTTGATCTTCCAAAGTTAAGTCGAAATACCAGGTATTATCCCACACTCTCTGGTGTCAAGTTCAACAAGATAATTGAACACAACGCTGCCAGATTGTCTTACTTGGGACTTGGATGCAGAGGTTTTTGTTTCTGGTCACGTGTAATGAAGCCTTGTAGTACAGTGACTGGGTTAGAAAGAATGAGTGATTTAAATCCTTTGTGAGACAGCTGTAGTATTAGCTCAGATCGGCGATATATCTGGGTCACATTGGTGCACATTACCTTTGTCGCCAAGGTGCAAAGACTTTTTCAGAAATGCACTTTTTTCATATTTTGAACACCGTGTGTATTACCATATGGGAGCATGCAGCTGTCCTGTTTTAAAAATTTAAAGAACACACGCCACGGGAGCACAATGGCTCTATCGTCAAGACACTGTAAACATAAATCATTCTGATGAAAAGAGACTACACTTGAACACAACAGTTAGTCATTCATAGTGTTTAAAAACTTTTCACATGTGGCGTTTATAAGGATTTAGGGATTTACACCTATGAATTACCGCCATTTACAACCAAGTGAGTCTTTGAATAAGAAGGAATGAATAACATAGCTAAACTGATTAAATGTTAAATATCGATATTTAAACACATTTTTTCAGCTGTGGAAACAATGACATTTCAGACGTGTTTACAGACAATATGTTTCTGACGCCGTATATCCATATATTGTATCAAACTACGAACTGGCAAGAGGTCAATCGTGGCTTGTGCTAATAATTGAATCTGGCTATCTGTATATGTTTGATTCTTGCAACAATTCATTGCATGTCTTTAAAAAAAAATGTTTTTATGGTAATTAAGTATTTCAATATGAATAAGAAGAAATCATATTGATAATGTACACAGAACACATTGTCTTTAGGAATTTGGACATGTATACGTGGAGAACGCATTTTGCAATTGTTGATGATGTTTAGACAATTATATTTTTATAATGGATTGTGATAAATAGTGTTATATTTATAAGATAAGTGCATGATGAGTTTCTGTTCTTCACAGAATGAAAGATAGCACATTGTCCGATTGCATTTTTCACAGACACGTATTTTGATATTTACATATATTCAATACGGAATATGGTAAAAGAAACCGCTTCTTACAGTTTACGCTTTGGCCGTATATTTTGTAGGACTAAAACAGTTAATGGGGAAATTCAATGATATGATTACATTCCAAAACGTGTGAAGTATGTTATACCTGTTGATAAGTGTTATCCATATATAGGTGAATATGGTCAATCATTCATAACAGTATGCTAATGAGAATGGCTCAAATATATTGCAAACAGTACGGATGTGTAAGCATCAAATATGAACTATTTCAAAATACATGTATGAATACCATGAGCTACATGGGCCATCTGTCCCGTTTCCATTATTCGAGTGTAATGACGTTTTGGTTTTTGCATAAGACGATATTATCGACTCTCAACGCTATCTAGACAATAAGCAATACGACGTCACAGTGGCGAGTTTGTGACAACAGTGTGACTGTGACGTCATCAACCACCGATATCCTCATCAGTTGGAACGCCAAGGTACAACTGAAATATTGAGAAGCAAACTTTGACTCTGACATATATAACATTTAATATAACATTAGTGGACAAACAAGATTTAGTGAGTTTAATATAACTGCATGTTTGTTGTCTAGGAGTGAGGGAGTACGGTTTTACGCAACTTTTAGCAATATTTCAGCAATATCCAGAAATAGCTCCACACATTGTTCCCATGTGGGGAATCGAACCCGGGTCTTCGGCGTGATGAGCGAACGCTTTGACCACAAGGCTGCCTCACCGTCCATTGTTGTCTAGGAAGTCAATTGAAGCGTTGTAGTGTATTGATTTCTTCTCATCAATTTACATATCTAAATTCGCATCTATGTAATAGCAGATATAGAAAAACACTAAACACAATATAAGCAAACTTAAAAAAGATCTATACTTTAGCGTCCCTTTATCTCAATGATGACACTGGGTATATATGAAACATGTTATTAAGCACAACGACAGTAAAGCATACAGCGCGAATATGTTCAAATCTGCTGGAAATTACACACTGTAAACCGTTGATCATAACGCTGCTGACAGTACCAGAATATAACAAGTTCTTGTGACCATTTCTGTAACTGCTTCCGTCTAAACAGAGAAATATGACTAATTTACCTTTACAATGGCCAATGTTTTATGTTAACTGCTCGTGCTGAAATTGAATACTTGAGTGTTAATGTAGTTTCCTTTATAGTGAACTAACGTAACTGTGATATATATCCTCTTGGAATTAGGAGGAAATGAATTAAAGTCATGTCTATCAAAATATTGATATTGGGCTGTCGTAACTCCCCAATCGAAAATGTAAGAACTATTTGCAGCTCAAAGCAACCTTACGATACAATAATTTCCTTTTCCTGTCGATTATTTAATATTTGGCAACGTTGGTTTTTGGACGATTTAAGTAAAGGTCGTATATTATTGACATTTTACTTTTTCAATGGATGAAATTAAATAGTGAATTATCGCGTATCCTTGACAGTTGATGCCAGGTTTAAAAGCACAGCTTGTAAACGATGTAGGTTATGTTGGAGATTTGTTGTGATCTTTTTTAACACTTTGGTACACACGGTAGCAGGTTCGACTCGCTTCAGATACGCTGATAATGGATAAAGATTCATGTGTTGTGAATGTTTACAGAAATCAGCCACAGGTAGCGAGGATATTAAGGAAATTGTGACGCTGCTGCTGTAAGAGATGGTGGTATTGACAATGGAACATTGCCATGTTTGTTCTGAAATGACCATTTCAATATTTACTACATAGTTTCATAAATCGACCTGCGATAGCAGGATTTAAGAGCAACTTTTGCTTTTGTGGTGTTTAGCACGTTGGTAAGCACTGTGAACAAATGCCACGCATTTTATTTCAATATTTTTATGACATTGACATTATGATGTCAAAGCTTGATGAATTCAGTGTTACGACATTGACAAACATACACATATATGTTTACTCCAGTATAAACGTGTTCTCTGCTGAATATAAATATAACGTAAAGAAAATGATTGCCATCAAACATGTGAAGGTGTTTGAACCTTCCATGGGTTAACATTAAAAGAAAGGAAAAAAAGACTAAAAAATGTTTGCTCATTTTTTCTTCAACAAAAAGCCCAATATATTTCTGGGGACGTAAACATACAACGCCCATGAAAAATGAAAACCCAGTCTTGATTATCTGAAGAAACAGATTCCGTCGGCCGTAATGGGTATAAAATATTGGTGAAAATTGTTTGAATGTACCATTGAAAAAGTAACAACGCCAGTGTTGGTGAAATGGGTAAGCATGTCCTGCCCAACCGGTATCATTCGAAATCCACACATTTTGGAAAAAAAACGATCAGTATTTTTTGCCAGACGCGGAACTATTTCCCGAGAAAAACCCCAGAGCCCATTGAACGATTCTGATTACTAGATTCCGATGTATGCTCATGCCAATAAGGGTTGTCACCCCCTCCCACCCCGGCAACCCATGCACCTCACACCCCAACCCCACAACCCCTCTCCAATTAAAAAAATTGAAGGGGGTGACAACCATTATTGGCATGAGTATATATGAATCACCATCAAATAGCGCTCATACCAGGTGCCTGGGAAAAACGTAGCGTAATATCATACTCTACCGGTCGCACCTATCACAAACACATTCAAAGGCAAGTAAAATATTCAACTGTGTGTTGTTCAAAGCCACACTCAACAATATTCTAGCTATATGGCGGCCATCTGTAAATAATCGAGTCTGGACCAGACAATCCGGTGATGAACAGCATGAACATCGATCTACGCAAATGGGATACAATGACATGTGTCAACCAAGTCAGAGAGCCTGACCACCCGATCCTGTTAGTCGCCTCATACGACAAGCAGGGGTTACTGAAGACCTATTCTAACCCGGATCTTCACGCTCAGTATTCAACTGAACAACTGGAAACAGTGTCATGCATTGTGATTTGGTTGATGCCGTCGAAAGTTGCTGATATTTCAGACACTGGTTTGCCTGGTACATGTTCAAGCATACATAATTCAAAAGTCATTGTGACGCAACACCAAAAATCAACGTTAAACATTTACTGCCGCAAATGAAAATTATGTTCTTACATCGAAAGACAGATGTTCCAAGGTATGGTGACAATCAACAGTTCATAAGAACAACGCACCTGTGATATGCAAATGAGCCACAGCACAAGCGGGGATCACAAACAATCTCACAGGGTCAGTAGCAAGTGTGTCCATCTTGTTCATTGATGCAGGCTCGGCACCTTCGGACCAAACCGATCCCTTTCAAGAACACAATCATGGCCTGATGTAATGTTGAATCTCATCTCACATCTAATTATCTTATCTGTATACTCCCCAGGGAGTTGAAAATATATCAGATAGTACGATGGTGTCCAATGACCGGGGAGAGTAACGTTCGTTGCGCCGTGAGTAGGTGCCTGGATATGAGCGCCATATAAGCGGCCTGTTACTATTATTACTATTACATGCAATATTGCATTGAGACTCAGATCCACCCTTTCGAGATTTCGATGTAGTAATTTTGGTTTGACTGTAGAAACTGGAAGGTATTGTCATATTTTGCACTCTGAAAGGTATTGTCCATTTTGTAAATTGATAACGAATTTTATATCGAAGATTAATACCATGTAATGTTTATCTGTAATAGTTACAAATCACCTAGAAATATTTACCTCAGTAAATTTACACAGAAAGATTGTTTATCTGTACAACACTAAATTTGATGTCCTCAATAAATAATATTGTTATTTACAATATATGTCGTTATCTGGAGAAAGTCAAAGATTAAGGAAAAGATGAATACTACTTTTATTACTTCGCATTAAGTTAAGCATTGTGTTATTAGAACAATGGCCTATGGCCCTTTACTGAAAAATAAATCTGTCTGTCTGTAACTGAATTATTGATTGACGGAAAAAGACACCCTGACACTTAATCAATATCAGCATTTATATACACGGTGTACATAACATCATAAGGCCAATATGGATTATATATGCATAATATGTGATCGAAAACACTTGTTTTTGTTTTCGTCCCTGATAAAAACAAAGTATAAAACATTGCCAGTATTGCGTCTTATGAATACTTACATATAGGTTCTTCGTAAGAAAGTAATTTAAAACAATTTCACAGCTGGCAGTAGTCCACATTCCTCATGTAAAACCCTCTGTTTGTACGACTGTTTGTTCACAACAGCCCACGTTATCATTCTGCAAATATGTTTCTTTAAGCATAACAAAATGGACTAAGCACATACCCATTAAAAGCAGGAACCAGCCGCCAAAACAGACTTCTGGTAGAAACACTAGACACAGTGCAAATATTATATTTTCTTACTTATGTCGTAATGGATTTAGTGTGATTTGTTGAATATATCTGAGCAATTACTACATGGCCTTGAGGAATAGATCGTGACCTGACTTCTACGTAGCTTATCTGAGTATATACCTGTAACTTACCTGTACATACAATCCCGGGCTGAAGAAGGTTAAAGTTTTTTAATCGTCATGAGTCGCTTTGGAAGGTGTTGCTGAAGTCGTAATGCAACTTATATTACCTTGACTGCAGCATAATGTTTTGTGAATGCTATTGAAACACTGTTATAAAGAAATCTCGGTGTATGAAATTTAGAACATGTATTTTCTGTTTATACACATTTTGGAAAAGATTTTAAAAAATTCTTATTCGTTTTGAACTATTTATGCATAATTTTTGTATCACAAATATTTCAATTGTTGTTTTCCTTGTTATGTCACACGCTATAGTAATTTATACGGTTAATGTCGCGCATTACAGTAAACAAGCAAGTGTAATCGAATTAAAAAAATGTTTTTAGTGATTATAATAACATGTATTTCACGTCTTACACTACCATGCACAAACAATAAAAATGTATACAAATGTATTGTATATAACCATTATTCTACTTCAAGGGGACTTGTATTTATACTATTCAAGTAACAGGAACTGCTTCCAGTGAGTCTGTCCACACGGCAGCTCATAAAGAACAAACAGTGAGTGGCTGAGTTTAGTTTTACGCCGTTTTAGCAATATTCAAGCAACATCACGGCGGGGCACACCAGAAATGGGCTTCAAACTGTGTACTATGTGGGAATCGAACCCGGGTGCTCAGTGTGACAGGCGCTTTCAACCACTGTGCTACCCACAGTTATAAAGAAAGCATTACAAAACAGGAAAAGAAAGGTGGAAATGAATTCCAGTACAAAATGTGGTTGTCATAAGCACTGAAATATCATAAATAAAAACATGCTACGTAACCCAGTGTCACGTGTTATGTAGATGCAGTATGTTTCCAAACCCAGTGAATTATACCAATTATGTATATATTGAGAAGAAACCATACTTCCTTTGTTCTTCCACTGTCATCAAACGATAAATCATACACTATTTCTACTTTAAATATCGGTTCCTCTCTCATATCCTTTTTTCATATTATATACATCGAGCTTTCTGGCGCGGTGCATCAACAGTAGCCCATTGTGGTGGCCGTCTGTAGTTCGGATTGTGAACGAACGAACGAACTGAACAGATGAACTCTGAACGTACGAATGAATGGTCGTTTTTTCATCCAATAGTTTCTGAGAAATTCTGACTTTGGCGTCACTCATTCACTCGTACAGAGGCTGAACTAAGATTTACTAAGTTCCATTGCTTTGTCTTTGACTTATCGTGCTATATCTAAATACAATGGTGTGAATCACTTGCAAAATTAGGCAACATGCATGTCTGTACCTACATACCTACACCTACATCTACACCGACCCCACATACACCTACATATCTGTATCTACATCCACATCCACACATTTGGTAACATGCACTTCTACACGTGTGCCTCCACATACACTCATACATTTAAGTATTCATTTTAGTATCTTGATTAAAATCTTCTATGTATACAAAAAAGGTCAGTTTAATATGTCTATGGCTGCAAGTAAATATGTTTTCGTGAAACACATTTTTGAACTGTTACCAGACTTCACAAAGGGATGAAGGTGGAATCCTTCCCTTATCACCAGGAAGGGCGTCCCCGTTGGCACAGCCACAACAGGATCATATGTTAATGACTGTCTCTTTACGGCATTGGGATGTAAACACGACGTTTTGCAGGATTACAGCAATGAAATCTGAATTGTGCTCAGAAGATAGAGGTACTTATGGCCAATGTTTTATTGGCACATGCAATTTACTTCGATGCTCCTTTCATGATTTACGTCGCCTACGTCATGTGTCCAATGTATTAAGCCGATGTAATACGTCCCAAACTATACACGTATAATATCCTATACTTTAAACGCATGTAATGCCATGTGAATACCCCATTGAATAGTTATGATTGGTGGGGCGGTGGGGTAGCCTAATGGTTAAAGCGTTGGCTCGTGACGCCGAAGACCCGGGTTCGAATCCCCACATGGACACAATGCGTGAAGCCCATTTCTGGTGTCCCCCGCCGTGATGTTGCTGGAATATTGCTAAAAGCGGCGTAAAACTAAACTCAGTCAGTCAGTCAGTCAGTTATGATTGGTGATGATTAATGTTTACTTGCATGTATTATATAATCGGTGAACATGTGTATAATGGCACATGCATCATTTGTCAATGTATACTGTCGATAGATTATGTTCCATATACCATATACATGGCATATTTATATGGTGCATACGTGTATAATAATACACGCAGAATATGTACACTGTATAATGTACTTTGTTCCATATATCATGTATATAAACTGATGACGCACTTAGTGTCACACGTTAACAATGCCATACGCATCAAGTGCCCACTGTATTAATGTCCCATACACAATCCATATGGATTGTATTGGATGTCCCATGTACAAGCACTAAATATTAACATATAATGTGTTACATGCCTCATATACAATCCTTATGTATTACACATGTATTGTCTTATTGTGTTGGATGTCCCATGTACAATCCTTATGTATTAACGTATAATGTGTTTAATGTCCCAAATACAATCCTTATGTATTAACGTATAATGTGTTACATGACCCATATACAATCCTTATGTATTAACATATAATGTGTTACATGCCCCAGATACAATCCTTATGTATTAACGTATAATGTGCTTCATGCCCCATATACAATCCTTATGCATTACCTATCATGTGATACATGCCCCGTACATAATGTGTTGTACATCTAATAAATCATATCTGCCATATATTCTAATAGTACCTCATGTAATATCTCCACCATGCATTGTATCTCATAGACAATACCCCGCACATCGTGTCTAATGTTATATGAAGCCATAAAATACGTTGTAAACGTCATAAGAGGCGACTAACGGGATAGGGTGGTCAGGCTAGTTGACATCATTAATGCATGTCATCGGTTCCCAGGTACGCAAGTCGATGCTCACGAAGTCAATTATTGGATTATCTGGTTCAGACCTTGATCGCTTCCAGGTCGCTTTCATTAAGCAGGAAAATGGTGAATGCAGCGGTAAACAAAAAAGAAAGAAACAAAAACACCCCAGAAAAACAAACATTTAGAATTATACTTCTGCCGAGGATGCAAGAAACGGCTTATGCGTGTATGTAATGTTAGTTATGAAAGTGGAATAGATTTTGTGGCTTGCATTTTTTAACAAATTCTTTTGATCTTTCGAAGCGAAGAGATAAATCATTCATAATTCTTGACATGCGATGCCAAGTGATATCATTATACAAACAAGGTTAAGGCTTGAATGAAAGAGATGTTAACCTTGACACTTAGGGGGTTAGACAAATATACAACATAGTCGTCTTGGTTTGATGTCTGATTACATATGTAATGCCCACAACTTGGAGAGCTGGTGATGGAATTACTGTGTACGCTTATGTCGGATTACAAAAATCAAGGTTTGAGTTAGAGAAACGCATGAAAACAAATAATATTATATCATACTGTAAGCATCTTTTTGTTCATTATTCAAATAGACAAACCGCTTAACCACAGTAAGATTATCGTATTATGAACAACAAGGTAACGTCTTATGAGAATTATACTAAGCCTTTCTTGCTTAAACATGTGTACATTTCGCACCACAAAGAGATTTGGAGTTCTGTTGATTCAAAACATAAATTCAATTTTATTTTACTTTTATTCAGATTTGTTCACAGCGTAGGTGGTTCCAAATAAGAAGAAAGAAATACCAGGATTCTAAATGTACTGTGTACAGCGTGAGTGAGTATGGTTTAACGCCATTTTAGCAATATTAAAGCAATATCACGGGGCTACACCAGAAACGGACTTCACACATAGTACCCATATGGGGAAACGAACCCGGGTCGTCGGCGTGACGATTATCCCTGGTTTTACATAAAAACATCTGCATCTCTTATTTTCCCAACATTATATAAAAATAGGCACAAATTATTTATAACATTTATGTTTGTTGAAGTCATTATGTTCATAAAACTGTGTTGTGAAATAGGATGTTTCAAATATTTACCCAGAAACTTATTCCTTATATCTTAGTAGGCTTTACAATAAAGTAAAATATGTTTTTCATCTTTAATTAAATTGAGATTATTTTTGTACGTACATGCAAATTGTATAAACCAAGCTATTGATGGTTAACCTTGTAACAAACTGGGAAAGTTTGACTCAGGTCTCCAGGAAAGACGTCTACAGCAGAGACACCAGATCAGGGTTCGCCACAGACACCACAGGGTGGATTTGAACTGACCTGAACTATACCTTCAGTTTGGTGTTCTACGGCATTAGAGGTACATGTTTACCCCATTATGATGTACAACTTATATTTGTTGAATACATGTATGATATATAAAATGGTAATATAATAGCGGGTGTTTGTAATCACTACGTGTCTGCATACAATGACCAGTTAAATGAATAATGTTACACTCATACGGTTTTTTTTCCATTTTGGGTGCTGCTTACGGGAGGCATTATTAGTTTGCAAAAAATAGCAAATTTCGTAATTGTTGTAGGGGAAAATGTGTGTTCATTTTGTTCATATCTGGGTTTCTTGATATATGTTTTCCTTTGTAGGACCAAGGTAGTGCAAATAAACAGAAAGAGAAATTTATCTCCAATATCGTTTATATTACAAAGAGAGCATAATCTTCCACTTGGGTGGTGGTGGGGTGTTTTACTCCATCGCCCTGTATCAACTGGAAGGCAATGGTTTGAGGTTTTGAAATTGAGTAACGCCCTCCGGTCACAGTCCACCTGGTGGGGGCCGGGGGTTTCTGATTGCTAATACGTTAAAGTAACTGTTCCCATAATGTCAAACCACATCAATACACCCATGCACTGTCCAAGATATCTCCAAGTCTGGATGTACCAAAGCGACAAATAAATACAGCTAAAGGCAGGTTCCTTTATTTGGGTCAGCAGTGATGATATAAACCAACAAAAATTATCCGTCAGAAGTCAGAATTAACGTGCTAACACAAAAACATGAAAGTCGCAACCTTGACCGAAATAAAATCCGAAAACAATAACTTCACGTGGAGGTGCTAAAACTTCCTATTTCGGCCTTTGTTTACGTGTTGACATTTCAATTATTCTCATAAACCCAAAACAATCAACAATAAAAGGACAATACATACACGGTAACATTGTCTCCATAATCATACAGTTGGAGGCTTTAAACTGACGCAGTTCACAAAAAGAGTCAACGTCTTTGCATTTTAACGACGAATACTTGAAAAAACACAACGTGGACCATGGATTTGACTTGCATTTTTTCATGGTGTTAATGTTTTGAAGATATTAACGCCATGCTGCCCGCTGACCCAAGACTACACGGGGCGAGAATTTTCCTTCAACAACCTGCTGCTAAGAGGAAAATAAACTGACCATGGCTGTGCTGTGATTTCAGCAAAGTTGCTTAATTCTAATATAACTCTCCACTTTGACATAGAACGGCTGGTGGTTCGTGGTCAGATTGCCAGCGATTACTGGGAAATTATGCCACACAATGCCAGCCAGCCAGGTTTCCTTTACAAGGGATTTGGATTTTGCTTTAAAAAAATGAGACGCCCCTAATCATTTTATCGATCAGGAATGACAGATCAAAACATATATGAAAAAGCTCTGCTATAAGTCTGCAAATGTATTACCCAAAATGATTAAGCAGATGTCAGTTTTGTAGGGCATGATCTGTTCTGCATTCTTTCTTCCAGTTGTTGTTTGGGTTGTCAATCATGAATGTTTTAATATATTTAATCCGTAGATAACTCTCAGTCATTGTTTGTCAATCTCCAGAAGTTAGCATGGAAAAGGGCGCATTTTGAAAGCTTACGAATGCTGACAGTTCAACCATTGAACCACACACTATTCTTCTACAGATTATCGCCGAACGTTTCTTAAAATATTCATGAGGGTATCACAGTCTGATTCCAGTATGTTATGTTCAGTCATCGGTTCCCAATTGCTCAGATCGATGCTCATGCTGTTGATCACTGGATTGACTGGTCCAGACTCGATTATTTACAGACCGCCGCCATATATTGCTGAATGTTGCTGAGTGCGGCGTAAGACTAAACTCACTCACCGTCCATAATCATAATACTTATAAACCGACAGTGACGTCCCTTTCTTTTTGCGGGACACTTTTTCACGTAATATCCCTCAAATGTGATACAATCTCCCTTCCTCGGGCAATTATCTAAATAACGTCCCTGTGCCCCGGGCATTATCTTGATAACGTCCCTCTGACTGGGAATTTTCTGAGGAATAGCTCATGACTTTGAATTATTACTTGTTTTGAAGATTGATACGACTTTGCCTTGCCATCACTGGATGCGATCTTAAAATATGACATTATTGACAATTCCCAACATGTAGTGCCCACACCCGGTTCCGAACCCGCAATCTTTCGCTTACTAGCTTGGCGGTTTTATCCACTAGGCTACGAAGGATCGCTGTGAAGAATGAGATTGTTTGTCGGTATGAACCGTGTGTTCCTCGCAAGACGGGTAGTGCGGGCAGCGCACGTGCAGGACACATGTAGCGTGTGTGGAGCACGTGCATTGAGAGACGTCGGCTGCCAGTCTCATCCCAGTTGAATTCAACAGTAAATACCAAATATTGAAATATATCTAAATTATATCTTCGGTCGGTTAATAAGTTGGATATAACATGACCCGTGGGCATTATTGAAAAGTAAGCCCTCTTCCCGCTGGAAGCGGGCTTACTTTTCAATAATGCCCATGTGTCATGTTATATCCTACACATAAAAGCGACAAAACTATTCCCAAAACATAAGAAATCGCTGCTAAAAGCAGAGAGCATTGCACAAATCTGACTATGTCATAAGCGTGTGTTTATGCATCTTTATGAAATTGCGACGATAGCAGGAGTAAGGGAAGAAGTGAACATGTAGCCTGTACAAACATATGCAGAGTCAAATGTTCACCATCTACTACTTGGGGCTCATGTCCGTTTTGCAATCTTGATGATTAAATGTGACATCCATCACAAACACACGCACAGGCGTGTAAAATATTCACCTTAACAAACAAGGAACAGCATCTACAACTGAAGCCAAAAAGAGCAGCAAACGCATCTTTTCAGAGTTTAACAGTTATCTCAGAAAGCACTGTACATGTCACTGTCTGTTTCTTACGTCAGGCGTTGAACCTGGCATTATTAAAATTGGTGAACTTTTATTATGCTATTTATACCCGCGGGTGGTAACTATAGACTAGCCTACTTTACCCGAACACCTGGTGCCATCACTATTCGACAGTTTTCATGAACACATGTCGGAATTGTACAATCGACTCTACTATTAACAAAGATGTTTTTCTGGGTATGGAAAGGGTTTGGTCGTTTAGTATTTTTCTACATTTCATTCCAAAGTTTTGATTTTTCAAATATGACATCATGCCCATGTCTAGGTCACTTCTCGACAGGTTAGTGTGACACAGTCCGGATGTGTATCTAGATGTCAAAGACGTAGACATGCCATGCATTCAACTTATGTGTTTGGAAGATTTATCTGCAGTAACCCAACAGGAGCTCCCAGATAACAAAGTGAACCACAGACAATATCCCTCGATCCCAGGAAGGGCGTTTACATCTCTATATCATAAAAAAGGATTTAAGCCTTCATCTTGTGAGTGAGTTGGCGTGGGGGATGTTGACAAGCCTAATGGCGCCGTTTGGACACATCTTTAGACTAATGCCCAAACAAATACTTAATGGGAAATTGATTGAATCGCAAGACACAACGAGCATATTTCCCCCTGTTACCACGTGGGGACGTTTGGTAGTGCTTGTTCAGGGAATATTTTACATTTAGTATTAATAACAGCCATGATGGACACTGTGAAATAGGAGATGGTATGAAGATTGCTAACATTGGGGACAGACGGAACGTATACATGTGTGTGTGTGTGAATTATGACATTAATGGCAGGTGCGTGGTTGTACTTGTTACTCCCAACCGACCCGATCTGACCTTGTGAAATGTTATGAATAAAACGTTCTTGTTTAAATATATTCGTAGAGTGGGGCACTAAGCTGCAACTGTTCAAAATGTTATGAATGATCGATAAAATATGGGGTAAAGTGTTGGGGAGAACTTTACAAATTTGGAACATCAGATCACACTTTTCACGTTATTAGATGTGACAATTATATTATTTATTTTGTACATAATGTTTTAGAAAGGATGGCAAATACGCATGAACAGTATGTACAACTTCAGTTGAAAAGTGTATGACGAACTACGGTTATAACGAAGAATTAGTGGTCTCTGAGTTTCTCTATAAATGAAATATACTATATATTAAGTGATAAAGGATTGCTTAGATGCAGCTGAGTGTGTGTGAGTGAGTGAGTGAGTGAGTGAGTCTTTTTCATGCGGCTGTAAACAGTGTTCCAATTCCACCACAACATGTCAAATGGCAAATATCGTTTTGAGCTGCAGCTGAGTGAGTGTGAGTGAGTGAGTGTGGGTGTGCGTGTGTGCGTGTGTGCGTGTGTATGATCAGGATTTGGTGGAGGTTGGATAATAAACTTTGTGGAAGTCAGTAGCATGATTATGATTTGACATAAACACATGTCATGGACAATTTATTGATTTCGATAAAATAGTTTTTGATACAACTTTGCAGTGTATTGAGGAGGCAATAACAATGACACGATTCCCTGGTATCATCACCACCAAATACTGAATCATCATCACCATGTATAGATAATATCGTCAAAAAATGTACAATGGCGAAATCGTATAGAAAGGGTTTTATCGTTTTCTTGTAAGTCACAATTTAAAATAAGTACAACCAGGCCGGTTGTCAATGTTTATGTGACCTTGTATATTGCTAGTCGTTTAAGCCACAGTTCAGCATTCAGGAGTTTAATACCCTGGATTACTTGGCTATTAGAAAGTCTGCCTGCCAAAACAATCTCTTTGCCAACTCTAGTCAACTGACCCTTATAATGACGTTGACCTTGACAAAGCAGAAGGTCAAGAGGACCCAGCCAAAAAGGATCTTGTTTAAACGAGAAGGATAATTACAACATTGACACCAGTGTGTAAACATGTTTTTAATTAGGGAGCAGAATACTACTCCATTGTGACGGGATAAATCCTTGAATAGAGATAGCATTGTTCTTAGTCGATTGCTCTCTGAGACGGAATTATACCGTTAAATGCTCTCGTGAACGTTATTGTATTAATGCGAAACATTAAACATTAGAGTTAAATAACAGCAGTCATCGAAACGAAGCCTTTAAATATTGTCAAACATGTTGAAAACATAAGCTTGTTCTAAGATCAGTTGTTCATGCCATCAGTTTTCCCTGGTCATTTGGGTTTAAATATTTAAAATTCAGTATGTAACTAGGGATTTTGTTCGTCGATATTTGTTTTTCAAGATTCATCTGTTTCCATTTCATGTGTGTATATTAATGTTTTATATACCTGTGGAAGGTAAGTACGTACGTGAGCTTATGTTATGTTGCATGGTAAAAATGTGTTCTAATCCTTGAACACAACAATATTTTTGAGGTTAAGAAATTTACATTGCACATGAATCCTTGCATGTATATTTGATGAGGCTAAAAGTTATTACATAATCTCGGGGTGAATGGTTAGTACACTGTTTAAACATTTTTTTATTCAACAGGGATCGTGAACAAGCTGTAAGCTTATCTGAAAACCCCTCCCTTACAAACACAAATAATGATTACATAATTTGACTGTAAATCGTTAACAAACTATACAAAGTAGGAAATAAAGTATGTCGGCATCATAAATTGAAAGTAAACAGTCATTTTATCCTGAGAAAAAGCAGTCAAATCTGCCTGATTGTGCAATATACAAACGAACAGATTCAAGAATCTGCCTATTTATAGGTACCTTTACATGAATAATACTGAATCTAATGTGTATCTTTTTTAAAAGTACATGTTATTTCGAGTTTCAGCATCTGTAGGACAAGTAAAGAAAAAATGAAAATTATCTTCATTTGCTATTCCACATGAGCATATCGGACTCTCTGAAATGCATCTTTCGTATTTGTGAGCATCGAGGTTAGTTAGTACAGTAATAAATAGAACAGGTAATTAGTCCATTAATTCACATTCTCACAATATGTGCAAAAATTAATAATTTTTAAAATCCACAGTTGATTTTATTTGTTTACAGTTTTGCAAGCTCTTATACAAAATCTACATGATAATATTCCTCATCATAAAAATTGTGTTTTCATTCAAACTGATATATTGAACAATTTCTACATTTTATTTAAACGTAATCCAATATATCATAAGATTTCCCAGGATGTTACCCCATGTGTTAAGGAAACCGTGCTATTATATGACATGGAATTACAAGTTGACTCTTTCATGGCGAACATGAAGACGTCCTAGTTAGAATGTCCCAGTTTAGAATGTACAAAAACTGATATGATTTTCCACAATGGTCCCGTGTCAACTTGCCTCGAAAACTTCCAGGTAGTTCTATCTTTGTAAATCCTATAAAACACCAAGCTATTGTCACTCTTAGATGGTGAAAAACGTCATTTGCAAAAAAAGTTAATTCCAGAACCAGATGCTGCGATGCAATCTCAGATATCGGGGAAATTAGAAAAAATGACACAACCCTCTCCAAACATCCAGGAAGGGAGACGAGGAAGTGGAGCCTTCTCACCAACAATATTTCTTTTCAAGCGATAAAGGCCTTTGAATGATTCCTGAAATATAGTCGTGTTATCGTGATATTTCAAAGGGGGATTACATGATGTTTGCCTTGACAGTTCTCAAGGGGCCCCTCCCTCGCCGGTGCAGGTCGAGTGTGAGGGTCACACGCACCTGAGAAGGAGGTTGGCGAGGCTTACATGTTGCACTAACACCTGCTAATATTGTGCACTTTAAAGGAAAGAGACTTTCCTCATCTGTGTTCAAATTGAATTGTATTTATTTATAAAGTTTATACTGATGTGATACTGTTTTTTAGAATATTGCACAAAAATACGGCGTAAAACTGCACTCTCTGTTTACGGATGTAAATCCTCACATTCATTCTCAGTTACACATTTCATCCAATTATAATACAATATTCATTTATTCCAATTGATGGATATATGAATAAAATTATACGTTTGTAAATAATAACGTTTTTATAGCAACACATTTGTTACGTAACTTACAGATCAACGTTTCCAAACAACAAGGTACATGTCCTTAAAAGGAAATATGTAAAATTATAAAAAGTATGTACTTTCTTAACTTGATCAGTGTTTAACAAATTAAACTATAACTTAACTCACTCACTCACTCACTCAAAGGAACAAAAAAACATACTTTGAATAAAAAAAATGAAATGAATAAGGAACATTAAACAATTTAAAAAAAATAAAACATGCAATGAATATGGTCCACCTGTACAGTCGGTGAAGTAAGATATTACCCAATGCACTATTGCATGACCCAGTATTTAGTTCATCGATTAAAACATGTTTACAATGTCCGCACCCACGTGTCAGTGTTTCGCGTCAGGCGTCCATACAACAGATTCAAGGTCGGAATCTATGGTAAGCTGCTAGTTTATCTTTGTGACATCTGTAATATTTGACATTTCCTCACAAAACACAATTTCCTTCTCCCTTCCCAGTGTGCTGAAGTTGTTGAGATCAGATGTACCAGAAGACTGATACGGAGGAGGGCAATATGCCGGCTGCTTGTCATATCCTGTCATCCCCAGCGTTACCACGGACACAGGCTCTACAAGCTTATATATTTACTCGACAACCATGGTGTGTTGTAGCCAGTTGTAGGACCAAACTGACAGAAGTCCCCGCGGGCGTGACACATGCAAACAACGTCCCGTCCAACTGGGACAAGAGAGATTCTGGGAACACATTGCCTTCCTGATTTCCGTGTTGATCTTGTATTGCGATGATGGTAAATATATGAACGAAGGCATACGATGATGTTACTCTCTCACTCACACACTCTCCTTCTCATTTCTCTCAGCACTGGGGCGGTGGGGTAGCCTAGTGGTTAAGCGTTGGCTCGTCACGCCGAAGGCCCGGGTTCGATTCCCCACATGGGCACAATGTGTTAAGCCCATTTCTGGTGTTCCCCGCCGTGATATTGCTGGAATATTGCTAAAAGCGGCGTAAAACTAAACTCAGTCAGTCAGTCTCTCAGCACTCCCCACTCTTGTTCGTTTCTCCTCTCTCACAGGTTCTCCTTTCTTCCCCTGTCTCTTCTCTTCTTGGGTGACTATATTTTTGTCTATCCCAACCCCGCTCCTTTCTCATTTATTGCCGATTCGGTCTCCCTTTCTCAACCTCTCCTTTCTTCCTTGTCCCTTCCCTTCTTCCATCCCTATATTTTCTCTCTTCCTCTCTCTCATTTACTGCCCTTTCTGACTCCCTATCTTACGCTCTGTCTATCTTCTTCCCGTGTCTCCTCTTCCTGCATGCACTGTTCTTCATTAACTATCTCATTGGCTCAATCTGATCTATTCTCCTCACCTCTCTCTTTCCTCTCAACTCTCACACCTTTCTTCTTCGGTCTCTCCCTTCTTTCACCCTTCATCCCACTCTTCATTTTCTGCATCTCTCTCTCTCTCTCTCTCTCACTCACTCCCCCTCTCTCTCTCTCTCTTTATGATTACGAAAAACACACCAGCTTCATTCAAAACGATTTTCTTCCGCATGTTCTCGTTGCTATTTAGTGAGAGTATGTCAAAGACTAGGCAAACATTTTCAAGGGTGATATAGACAATGGACAACTGCAAGGTACCAAATGTCAAACCTCCTAAATGTGTCCTAATTGTACATAATGCTTGACAAACATTCTGCGCAAAAACAAACATTAACCAAATCCTA
Source organism: Haliotis rubra (assembly GCF_003918875.1). Taxonomy (NCBI): domain Eukaryota; kingdom Metazoa; phylum Mollusca; class Gastropoda; order Lepetellida; family Haliotidae; genus Haliotis; species Haliotis rubra. Next base: position 8,126 of record NW_025765215.1, on the reverse strand, counting down.
GAATGCCTTCGGAAGTTCTCTCCTGACAATTAGATGTTTTGCCAATACGACAATACAAGGAACATGTGAATGTTTTATTTGTTCTAAGGTAGCATTTGAAACACATCACGGGGGCCAGGTATGCATCCTATGTCAGCTGATGCACTTTAACCTTGGCCGTTTGATCTCAATCATGTGATGTACATTGTCTCACACTCACATTGTCTGCTATTTGTTTCTTTTGTTGTGCCCAGTCTAGATTTGTTTAGTCATATCTCATTGTGTGTCAACAACATTTAGTAGTGAACAGGAGCGATATTTTTATGGACAGAAAACTTCTTTATTGCAATAAACTCGACGTTTCGGTGTAGATGCTAACACTGTTATCAAGCAAGGGATACACAACATTATAGACAAGGAGAAATATATATACAAGAAGGGTTGATGTGCAGGGTGATGATATTACTAAATGGGGCGGTGGGGTAGCTTAATGGTTAAAGCGTTGGCTCGTCACGCCGAAGACCCGGGTTCGAATCCCGTACAATGCGTGAAGCCCATTTCTGGTGTCCCCCGCCGTGATGTTGCTGGAATATTGCAAAAGCGGCGTAAAACCAAACTCAGTCAGTCAGTGATATTACTAATGGTTGTTGTGATAATAGATTTATGAGTGAGTGAGATTAGTTTTATGCCGCACTCAGCAATATTCCAGGCGTATGGCGGCGGTCAGTAAATAATCGAGTCTGGACCAAACAATCCAGTGATCAACAGCATGAACATCGATCTACGCAATTGGGATGTGTCAACCAAGTAATCCAGCCTGGCTACCTTTCGACAGGGGTTCATGATTATGAAGCCAGAACGACAATTGCAAAGTATATGGGCCGCTTAATCTTGATTGGTGTTGATTAGATGATGGTAACTGAGATCGAGGTTATTACATTTCTACGGTTTACCACCATCTAATCAAGGGCAATCAAGGTTAAGTAATATTCTCCTTGTCCATCATTGTTCATCATACCAGCCTCTAAATGCCCCTACAAGAAACATTTAGTTGTGTTTAGGTCTGAGAGCTACTGGAATTAACACACCTTCTGTGGGTTGGTATGTCTGTCGAGGCTTGAGTGGTGTATGCCGTTTTGCCCGGTATTAGGGCGGGGACATCAATGATACTCTCGTGGACAATCGAAACAGGTGGCTTTGGCGCAACGAACAAACATTTTCAATGTAAGGTTACACAATCGTCCAAATGGATGTCAGTCACTGGATTGTTTGCAGAGACTCGAATATTTATATACTACCGTCATAACGTATATAGGTTTATTGCGGAGTTCGGCATTTACAGACAGACAGATATTTTATTCAGTAACAGGCCTCCGGCCCAAAATACAATCATGATAATATGTAACAAACAGCGCATTTTACAGTATTTGCAGTTTGTGTTTCTTGTTTACATGATATAAGTATAAACAAACATTTATCATCATATCCATATTTTCACTCTGTAGAATAGATGTAAAATTTATAATGTGGGGAAGTTACTAAAATATGTCTTAATATATTTATTCCTGATACTCCATTTAGCTTCTACCAACAAATAAGCAAAGACTTATTAATAAGGAAAGCCGAACGTGATACATGCCATTGGTTTTAGCAAAAGAATAAAGAATGAATGAATGAGTATGGTTTTACGCCGATTTTAGCAATATTCCAGCAATATTCCAGCAACATCACGACGAGGGACACCAGAAATAGGCTTCACACATTGCACCCATGTGGGGAATCGAACCCGGGCCTTCGGCGTGACGAACCAACGCTTCAACCACTAGACTACCCCAAAAGAATAAAGAAATATTTTGTTGCCTGGTGTCAGTCTTAAGACAGTGATAGGTATGACGCAGCCATTGAAGGGGTAAAATATAATGTGAAAACGTTTTCATATATCCACTCGCACTGGCTCACATATTTATGATATGATTCTGCCTTTTGAGCCCCATAGAGCGTCGTTGACGTTTGATATACTGAACAAAAAGGCCCAGGGTCAATAGTGTTTTGGACCCGTGAAGATCCGGGTTAAAATTGATCATACTTGTCGTAAGAGGTGGCTAACTGGATCGGGTGGTTAGGGTCGCTGACTTGGTTGACACATGTCGTCGTATCCCAACTGATCGATGTTCATGATGTTGATCACTGGGTTGTCTGGTCCAGACTCAATTATATACAGACCGCTGCCATATAGCTGGAATATTGCTGAGTGTGGCGTCAAACTAAACTCACTCACTCACTCATTAGTGTTTTGGGTCCTTTGGTTTTTGTAGTGAAGATTGAGCACACACACACCATTTCATACACATGCCCTTCAAAATGTTACTGTACCCCAACGTCTTTTGTTCAAACATCATAGTATTATTTTGACATTACTACCAGTACTAAATGAAATGAATACGACAAAACAATGTTCATAAACATACAATCTCCGTTGAAAGCACAAATGCATACTAAATATATGTAGAAAAAGCACAACCCATTTCGTTCATAAAACACACGATACCTCAACGTTGTCAAGACAACAGCATTTAACCCGCTGACCTTTCAACTATCCCGGAAGAGGGGATGATATGTAAAAAGAATCACTCTAACATGCTATTTCCGGTTGGTTGCTTAAGGTTTTTGTAAAATCATTGCACGTTTTGCATCATGTTATTTTATTATTCGCACTTGAGGATTACATTTTTCCACGTTTTAACCCCAAAGGTGCTATGCTTTGATCTGACTGCTAGTTAAACACGCTGGACAATGAAGGTATTGTTTCCAGAAGCCATGTAGACTGTCGGACATGGTCGCTGTGCCTCCATCTCTTCAATTCTATATTTATACACCACTTTTAATCTCCCTATCCAGTTTGTTTCCGCATTCGGCGGTGTTAATCCTTTGATGCAAGGGGTTCGAGAGATTAAGACTTGCGTGGCTCCGACCAAACACTTTCTGATGTCGTCATCTTGTCGAGGACAGGAAGTCAAAAAGTCATGTAGGTTTGAGGTTGGCTTCTTCGCAGTTTGACATGGCTTTGTCAGATATTTCTGAAATCTGCAATGTATAAAGAACCTATTTGGCACTCAAATCCTTAACATATTTATATGCTGTGAACTTTAATTGAACTTTAATACTGCAGAGATGTTTCTTGAAAAGCACGTATGTATGTGTAAGATATGACTACGGTCGCTTGAATGTCTTATTTTAGAGTTTGGTTGGAGGTTTTGGGTTATCGTGCGTGTGTTATAAATGACAGTCATGAAAAGGATTTAATAAAATAAACATGAACTAAGTTCAAACCTTATTTTTGCAGGTCGACAGATCAGTGGGAGTTTACAAAGCCCTTCTTGAATGAATGCAGTTATTAGACAAGCATTAACGTCATTTCGTTTCAATGTTATATTTACATCACAGTTTGGACGTTTACGTAAGAAGTAAGAAGTAAAACGCATTTCAAAAGAAATTTTCAAGGAACACGACAGCTCTTTGCTGACAAACAAGGCGTTATAATGCATTGGGGGCGATGAGGTAGCCTTGTTGCTAAAGCGTTCGCTCGTCACGCTTAACACCCGGGTTCGATTCGCCACATGGTTACAATGTGTAAAACCCATTTCTGGTGTTCCCCGCCGTCATATTGCTGGAATATTGCTAAAAGCGGCGTAAAACCATACTCACTATAATGCATTTTATGTGTTTTTTCTGACTGATCCTGTCACAGTTAAGGGAAGCAATTCTCTATGTAAACAGATACTCCTTAGATCATGCCCTTAGACCGAAATGGTTGATCCTGATTACCCTAGAAGACCAAGTTACACAAATGCCTATTTCTTTCTAAACGAGATAGCTATCAATTACATACCTCAGATATCTGAAGTTTCTCACGTTTTGTTCTTTATCAATGTCTCACCATCTGGCATATTTTCGTGTTGAAGGGTATTGAACATATTTTACTTTAAAAAAACAATGACAAGATCTTGAGTTATAATTTCTGTGTTGAAAGAAGAAAACGTGATAAGCTGTTATCTTCGTGGTAGAGACTTGTTAACACTGCTTTGTAGGATTCACTATGAACATCTTTATATCAGTGATATCCCTTCCCCACTAAGCAGTTATTGAAATTCGTAAATTATTATGCTTTGAATCTTCTGGAAAAAATATTCAGTATGGTATTTCCGCAATGTGAGACACCGAATGGGTGAGTGAGTTTAGTTTTACGCCGCACTCAGCAATATCCCAGCTATATGGCGTCGGTCTGTAAATAATCGAGTCTGGACCAGACAATCCAGTTATCAACAGCATGAGCATCGACTTGGAACCGATGACATGTGTCAAGTCAGCGAGCCTGAACACCCGATCCCGTTCGTCGCCTCTTACGACAAGCATGGGTTACTGAAGATCAATATTCTAACCCGGACCTGCACGGGTAATGAATGAATGAATGAATGAATGAATGAATGAATGAATATAATAACTCCATATAATAAAATATCATTGCATTAAAACATATTTTTTTCACAGAGTCATCTTTGTTTAGAAGTAATTCAGCTAAATGCAAACATTCAATTGTTGTGTCATCAACGGCAATGAGTTATCATCTTGAACACAGTCAAAACCAACAAGATCTTTCTCTTTACTCGTAAATTCTTAATTTCTGTTATTTATTCACTCGTTCAGAGCGTTGGTCATGAAGTTCGTGTACCGGACACTGGTCAGTTTCAGAGGTCAGCGTTCTTGATACCATAATCCATCCTCTGAAGTGCACACTCCACTGATAAAATGACCTATTGTTGTCTGATAATCCTTCCGCGTTCTCTCATCCAGGTTTGGTCACTTTCAGAGGTAATCTTGTTTCGTTTGTGCATCCGGGACCGTCTCAAAATCAATTGCCAAATGCAAAAACGTTTTAGAGTATTTATACAAGACATTGTTTCGAAAAAGTAACATTCTTTATTGTGTTCATCAATAGTCCCGCCCATGGCAATGGCAGAGAAGTCCAGCAAGTCACTGAACCCAACCACCTGTGCTTTTACTCGTCTCTTACGACAAGCATAGGATGTTTGGGACGAAAGCTCAAAAACTAAATTGGGGCGATAGCAATATATTTCTTCCTGTGACTGTGCCTTACCACAATATTTTTTATTACCCATTTAAGGTGTTTCCCCATACAGTTGTCAAAGACAAAGCTACTTCTTTAGCACTAGTCTCGTATAGGGTTTCCTTTGTTGTTGCACACAATGAGCTTTCAAATACAGTCTCAACGTTTAATGAAGTTTGAGTCTGATATTTTGATCTTATGTTCTTTCTTTTTTGATGTCTCCTCTTTTTAAGCTGATTAAGTACAAGGAGGATTTTTCATGACAAATATTTTGTTGTTGCTTCACTGAAAGAAGCAGCTATCAACATTTTTCCCCGTCACACCTGACATTTTAAACTTTAATGTACAAAGTGAGGGGTTATGGGTACTTGGACGATTATTAGAGATTTGACATCGTAACGATGTCAGTAGCATAAAGGAATGCTTCAATTATTATTCTATTAGCATTGGTTATGAATGGCCTTATTGTCATAAAAGAGCATAACGTATACTGAAACGTAATATTTGCAATATGAGTAATGAAGAAAAGCACTCTGAAAATACAATATAGAAAGTTTTATGCGAACTAAGAAAGAACGTGCAAGATTCGTTAATTGCGCAGAAAGATTACAAATCTATATTATTGTTCATATTACAATACCTTTGTCTTTTGAAATGGAAAGTGGCTGACATTTGTCTTCTACAAAATGTTCTAAAATTCTATTCATCATCAAAATACAGGTTTTTCAAAATATTTACAAAAGCTGGTTTTATTGAAAGGATAAATAGACTTCATACTTGTAGCATTTGAAAGATGCTCCAACTTGTGTATTTCAGAATTAAATTTTGTAATTCTTTCTTATATATAAATGACTGTGTACACAGCATTATTGGTTTTAGACGTTCCAATTAGCAAAAGTATATATCGACTGTAAGGAATAAATCAAAATACAATGTTTTCAAAGATTTTATTCAAGATTCACCATTTGGATAAATTATACTATGAATATTAATCACTTATAAATATGCAAATGCCGACTTGTTTATATATTTGTGCATTCAATTTCTTATAATTAGACACTATCAACAGAACTATGTATGTTCCTATATATTAGTGCGTACTGAATAAAACCACTTAAAATAATAGTTTGAATTAATCCTTTTTGTGATTTTTCAGCTCTGTCAACGGCAGAATAATGTTTTTTCTGGAACGTTTGTTCCGCTATTTGATTAGTTGTTCAACCGTTGTTTGCGTCGACGGAAGAAGAGCCAAAGAGTATCGATCTCTATGTTATCTTTTACATGGTCTGGAATAATAATTGCACAGACTGTTTGGAGTTTAATTACCTGATCAATAGATAAACCTGAGTCTATTTCTATGTTGGGCTTGTGTTGCACCTCTCATTTAACGTAAATCCTGCGAGCTCTAGACCCGCTTCTTGAACTTTGGTCATATTGCTCCCGTGGGCCTCAAAGCCAATAACACGTTGTCGGGATGGGTAAACACAGGTCCGCGGTGCCGCACGTCGAAACATTGGTTTTATGTAATGATTAATTAACTTCCTTTGTAAACACGTAACATTTTTTCATATTTTATTGATGGATCTTTTTACTCCACAGGAAGCGTTTTAAGTAAAAATGATTCTGAACTCTAATGTTGTTTATTTTGTAAATACAGTGGTGTGTTCAAGCCATAAAGATAAGATGGTGATGATGATGATGATGATGATGGGGATGATGATAAATCAGTTTTTTAAGAAGTATCCGAATACCATATTCATAAACATAATTAATCTCTTTCCTTACTCCTTTCAGAAACACCTGGAATTTATTTTGAATGATAATCTACTAATCTAATCAAATAGTTTAAATCATTATAACAATTCAAACTAGAATCTTGAATACTTGGGTGTATGATGTAAATGTTTAAAATATCGTGTAAAATGATGTGTCTGTTTTTAATTATTGACCACTTATCCAAAAGTTTGTAAGACAAGAGGGTGATTTCAACTTCACAATAGGTAACTTTTCCTGGACGTCGACCAGTTATTACAACAAAGCGTCAGGTATCTTGTGAATGGTATATATACAGGTTATGTCCTGATCAGGATCCAATTCCCAGTTTTGACGGTGTCTGTATCAGGTGCTATCTGGAGGACAGGACAGTATTACGCTAAGCTGTTCGCTTGGTATTATCACCATTTGATAGTAATTCATCAACAAATACTTGGACAATGAACTATCATATTCATATTCGTATACCATGTTTATTTTTGTATTTATATCTACTATAATTCTAGCTATAACTACACATGATTGAGTTCAGGAGAATGAACAGGGAATGAAACCGTTCGGTTTAACACTTTGAAAGTTTTCCTGTTTAAATTATTTTTTCAATATAAACCATATGATACAGCGTGTACAAACTCCTTCCCATAAGGAAGCGTGGCATATACGTTGCAATCAAAGACCTGCAAAGGATACCTTTCTTTGAATGATCAGATAGACAATGGGTTGATTGTCTTCCAGTAAGTCCCCACTCTACTGTGTTTGCTCGTAGTAGGATAAGCCTGATTCTGTTAGATTTACGCGAGTGAATGCGGAAGGATCTACCTTACCTGGCGTATATTTACAATTGGTAAAAAAAGCAACACGTCTAAACAATCACCAGGCCAAGTCTTCTGTACCTTGTGCTCTTTTTACAGAACACTGTCTGTTATGGGCTCTGTGCAAGAGTCCACATCAGTGATAAAAACACAACGGTGGTAAAGAACGGCAAGTATGCACTTAGCACCAGTTGTTAATGCTGAACTTTTCTTTGCCATCTGGTGTCCTTTATTGGGCGAATTCAGTGAAAAAATCACTTTATATAGTCTCAGCAATATGTTTGCATCATATTTGTGCTTTTAGCTTGGTAGAAACCCACCTTGCGTCATTGCATCACAAATTGTCGCTTTCATAACGAGACTTTGTGTATTTAGTACATTTGCACTCACCCTATTTGAAACTTATGATATAATCCTTGTAATACGTAGCTTCCATA